>NW_023616092.1:0-200001 GCF_013339695.2 Rhipicephalus sanguineus
TTCGTCCAACGTTTTTTTTCTTAGTACGTTCGCAAGCATTCAACTCTCCTTAATGGCACTCGCATTTTTTTCTCGTCTATTGCTATTATTAATGCTTTGTTGGGGTTAGCTACACATACGTGAATGATCTCAAGAATATTTTCTTTGAGGCATTTCATGGGGTCACCATATACTGAAAGAATAAGCGCTAAAATTGATTAGCGCAAAAAGGAGAACAGACAAAAAGACTGGCGCTACTAAAAACCAACTAGCCCAACAGCCTGTTCTGCTAAAGGTCACCATATGTTGAAACATAACCGTGGAACAAAAGCTCTACATTTCAGAATCGGCACCCAGTTTTGGTAATTGTGCAGATCGGTATTCGTATGTTTTCTCGAATCCTAACGTCAAATCCCTTTCAGAATGGACGCATATATGAGATAAGGGAAAGGTGTTCTTTCGAAAAGCAACGTTAGCTGACACTTTGTTCAAACACAAAGTGTCACAAACACAAAGTGTTTGTCCGATGTAGCATCCACCGCAAGAAAGCGGTAATATTAATTGTTTGGGTTTAACGTCCCGAAGCCACGAATATGATTATCAGCGACACCGTAGTGGAGGACTTCAGAAATTTTGACCACCTGGGGTTCTTTAACGTGCACCTAAATCTAAGCAAACGGGCCTTAAGCCTCATCGCCTCTATCGAAAATGCGGCAGCCGCGGCTGGAATTCGATCCCGCGACCTGCGGGTCAGCACTCGAGCACCATAACCACTAGACCACCGTGACGGGTATGAAAGCGGTATCTTGTACACGACAGCGATCTCGCAGGGCACAAACGAAGTCGCGTACCTGTTGGTGCACGCACTGTTGCCTTTGTGCCCATTCACCACGGGGCAGATGCGGGCCAACTTTTCTAGGAGTAGCATTCAATTTCTCGATGTGTGTTTTAAATAGTCTGAAACGCATGTGTGCTGGAGCTACAGACCAGGGTAAAAAAAAAAAAAAAAAAGAAATGCTGAGGTACGATTCGGCCGCTTCTAAACTAATAAAAAGGGGTATTGCTGTCAACGGCCTTAGGGCTACCCTAACAAAGTCATGTGACCACCTTGTTGGCCAAAGTTTGCAGCACCAAGTGGAACGCTTCGAGAGGGTGGGATTTCCAAAGGATCGCATAAGTTCAGTGGCCAAAGTCCTCCTAAGGGAGGTGAGGAATGAAGGGTGTGCTCGCTCTGGGACCTCTAGGAGGCAAAGTGCGAGGCCTGTGGCCTTGCCCTACATCCATCGCTTCTTCCACCGACTAAAGAAGGCGGGAGCGAAATGCGGTGTTTCTGTGGTGTTTTCTGCCCCAGAAACGTTGACCCGCATCTGCCCGGTGGTGAATGGGCGCAAAGGCAACAGTGCGTACACCAAGAGGCACGCGACTTTGTGCCTTGCGAGACGGGTGTCATGTGCAAGATACCGCTTTCATGCGGTAGATGCTGCATCGGACAGACCGGCGACGGTTGTATAGTGGTTATGGTGCTGGAATGCTGACCCGAAGGTCGCGGGATCGAATCCCGGCCGCGGCGCCCTCATTTTCGATGGAGGCGAATACGCTTGAGGCCCACGTACTTATATACAGATGCATGGTTAAAGAACCGCAAGTGGTCGAAATTTTGAGAGCCCTCTACTACGGCTTCCTTCATAGTCATATCGTGGCTTTGGGACTTTAAATCTCGACAAACCGGGCGCTGTCCTAATGACAGATTGCGACATCACAGTGCAGCATTGGACGCGCTGGCAGCGAGGAACATTTGGCGGATCATTGCAGCACGTGCGTCTGTGCTCCCTCATTTAATGTTAGACGTATTCTACGAAAAGGCAAGGATAAGACGACTCGAGAAATAACGTTCGCTATCAGTTGTAATAAAAGCATTTGCGTCAGTGTTCCCACTGTTGATCTGTCACAGAAGAGCTTGAGTATGTGGATGCATGTGTGGTGACCGTCGGCACTCGCAAACCCAAGTTGAACTTAGATTCCCACGCCTCCGCACCCACACGTAACATAAACTCTGTGCTGTGAACCTCGCTTAGTGTATCATTTCTTACTCTGTGGTTGTGTGTATGCGTAAAACAATGTATGGTGTAAGCTTTCCCCCTTTCCTTCCTTCTCTTGCGTTGGCTAAGCAGACGGAGAATGAACAACCATACCGCACGGACGTCTCGTCTCGCAGTCCGCCACATGCACTCTACATATAATGTCTTGCTCATGCAAAGTGGTGACGTGTGAGCAGTGCAAGAAAGAGCCCCTCGTAGTGTGATGTTGCGCGTGCGTGCCGATCCAACCGGTTTTTGCATATTAGCTTGCAGTAAAGTCAGTTGATGTCTAGCTGCCGTCCTGTCTACGTGTCCTCTCGTATCTGTGTCTAATTTTTCTACGCTACCTAATGGAATGCCAGTGCACACGTTCACTGCCTGACGATGCCGTCAAAGTGTTTACATGCGATGAAGACAATATTCCGAAGCTTGGAATCGCTGCGATTCGCCGCGGCGCGAATCATTTTCGCCTCGATCCGTTCCAAAACAGCTATTAAAAAACGGCCGCCTTTGCAAGTAGCGACGAGGAGGTGCCCGGGGACGCACGCTTTGGCCATGATCGCTGGTATGTCTCAATTAGCTATATTAGAGAATTTAGCACGCACGCCATTCCCGTGTGCGCAATTTGGTTAAGGAATATCGGAATACCGAATCCACACCAGCGGAGAAGGTTTCTACAATAACAATTCAGTACTTGCTAGGTTCTTCTTGGCGCCGCGAGGGTGCCCCACCTATCCGGTCTCTCACGATTACGGCTGCCGTAATACGGTATTGCGCTAACCCAAAGAAGCGAATGGACAAACTAAAATCGAATATTGACGTTACCTGCGTGTTACTTGTTAGCGATGATTATGGTCATGTTGGCGTGTACCGTATGTGTAATCAAACGATACACTCTTTCCGCGCTTCGAACAACTCAAGCGCAGCTCACAAAATTGGGGGACCCTTAAGCTTCGCCTTTAAGAGTTGAACGCGATAGCGAAATCCGGCCCCTAGTGCGCACTTCAACCACTAAGTGCATACTTATTAATGTGTATTGTTACACTCACACACGCACGCACGCGCGCGAATTTTACAGGCTTTCGATCTAAAGCAAGAGTCGCATGGCCTCCAGATATACGCCGCGCGCCGGCCCTCTCGAATGCCATGAAAAGTCGAGACATATTTTTCACAATGCCTCACAGATGGCAGCACATTATCTAGCGTTTGCTGCGTTGGCTTGATATGTTTTCCTCTAGATAGACATAGTTGTCCATTTTTAGAGCTGTTTGAAAGTTCGTGTGTGTATTTAGCGGCGATGGCTGCACTATCCCGGCGTTTTTCGACGTAGTTTGATGGCCTCGCGAATGCGCCTACCGTATGGGCTCGTTTTCGTCGTGACACCTGCCGAACAAAATGCGTTAAGGAGACTCCTTCTACTACATGGCATTTATGTAGTGCTTTTGTCCGAAGCAGCTGCAAGCAACATCGTGGCTTTGTGGTAAGACACCTGCTTGCTACGCGAACGGCCTGGGTTCGATCCTCATTGGGACCGAAGATTTTATCGTTTATTTTATTTGCTACTTTCTCGATTTTTCGCTCACGGATGATTTTTCGCTCACAACCAACGGTGCCGACGCCGACAGCGGAATTTCTGCGACACGAGCTCTCTAACGCTACCGCGTTAAAAGTCCTCGGACATGCTGACTGACAAGCGCACATAAAATCATGCTCTTCCCTATCGCCTCTCTCTTTCCTGTGGTTTGAATCCTGTAAATTCTCCAAATAAATCAAAGCGGCGCGACGAAGGTGAGGTATGAAGAGTGAGGAGAGCCATGGGAGTGACAGCGTCAAGGGTCGGTTTCTTCGTATACCTCCCATAGGGCGCGAAATTCAAACGCTCCGCCGACGCAAGCGCCGACAGCGCCGAGAGCGCTATTGAGTTACGCCCCTTGCAGAAGGCCGCCAAGCTCAAAGGGCGATGACGTAGCGATTACGTTGCTTACGTCGTCAGGGCAACAGTAACAACAGCCGCTCGCCTCCACCCCCTCTTCCTCCCTCTCCGCGCGCCGTTTTCTTTCTATTTTTTTTGTGCGCTTGCTTTTCCTCCTCTCCCATGCCGCGCACCGTTTTTTTATTTTGTACGCTTGCTTTTTCTCCTCTCCTATGCGCCGCGCTGAGATTTTTTTTTTTCGCGTGCGCTCGCGCGCGTGCTGTGCTTGGCCGCGCATTCGCGTTTGCCCGCAGCAAGCATGTGCTAGAGCATAAAGGACGAATCCACCTACAACATTTCTGTTACCTCTTTTTATTGTTCTGTTTCCGAAACTCAAGATTTGCATGTAATGGGGCACGATACAAGTTCAGGAGAAGAACAGAAGGGAAGAATTCACAGTGTGTGCATGACTAAACACAAAAGTTTATTGTAAAATTTAGAAATTAAAAAATCGAACACATTGGAAAGTGTAGGCCCTTTGACGTACACACATATAAGAAACACTATTTTCATTTGGTGCAACACCGAACAAAGTGCAGAGGAGCCTCTGATGAGAGGTAATCATGTAGTTTAAAGAAATGTCAGTGCATGACAAAAACATAACGAAGCGCAAAATATGTAAATATGAAATAATATTGCAATGATTTACTTATTAACCGTTGAGATGATACGAAACACAAAACAACCACTTACATATTTGCTCAGATTTTGCACAAATATACATCAAATGCTGGACACCTTCACCAGATAAACAAAATGAAAAAGATAAGATTTAGCACAGTAAGCAGTACATTGCGCTAAAAAGAGCAAGACACAATATATGGTACTTGAACACTACTTGAAAGTTAGTTGGTGGCAACGGGATGCAGGCCATGGTCAGTTTATGCAGCAGCCCATGACATTCGAAGAAAAGCGTATTACTCAACGACCAGGTGAAATAAGCCTATACGCAGCTTTTCTTTCACCGCGGATACAATGCCTAGCTGAATATAACGCCACTAAAGGGAGGACGTCATGTTGGGTACACTGAGCACTTCATTGTGATAAACACAAACCGTAAAATTCTGCATATAGGACATGTCTCATGCCTACACATGAATCCTTAGAGCGGTTTTTCCATAGGCAATAACAGAGACAATATATAAACACACAAATGACTTCTTCAGCCGTAAGTACATAGCATATTCACGCACCGAGAAGAAGCACTGGGGGCAGGGTAGAAAGCTGGTCCACTTGAGTTGCGGATCGAGACTTCGCAGAGCGCTGATTCTACAGCTGTTAACCCCTCCTTGGGCAAACGCATCAGTTCTTGCCTTCTCGAATACTCCGAAAACGTTTCCGTCCTGAAATAAAGCAATTGAAAACTATTAATTCCAACGATACAAATTACGCAGTCGCATGAGGCAAACGTAGTTTCGTCGTCTCGGCTCAGTGCAAGCTGCGATACATTAGGCAGTTTTAGAATAGCGTACGCTATTTTAGCGTTTGCGGCTCGCTATTTCCGTCACTACGGGAGCCCGCAAGCGGTTAGCGTACGACGCATGACAGTTGCGCGAAAAGCCAACGCGAAGCTTTTCGTACGCTATTCTAAAACTGCCTATTGAGTCTCAGGAACGCGTATTTAAACGATGGCGAGTGATAAACAGGCAAAAAAGCAAAACGCACTCCATCACGCAGTTCTGTCATAGACGCAAAAGTTAAAATACGAGTCTCAAGTTCTTTAATTTCATTCCTTCTAGGAACAGCGATATTAACTACAACATCGTGCTTTTCACGATTCAGCCGTAATTAAAAAAAAAAAAACAATAACTGTGTTGTCCAACTGCAATTCGTAAATGTGTGGCTGCGAACGCAAGCCGCATGCTCACCTTTAGTTTTTCGGAACCTCGAAGAATCTTGCGGAACTCGGCCGGTCTTGAAGTATCCGTGCACCGTTCCATGATGTACGAATGGTGCGTGCCGTTAACCACCACGGCGGCAAGAGCGCACAACACGCAAACACCACGAAAACTCCACACGCCGGCCAAAGCTCGCTTCATGTAACGGAACATCACGAAACTTCATATCAAGGCCGGCGACTATAGGGCGGGCTCCTGTATGGCGGCGACGGAGCACGGCTGACATAACGACCACTCCGATAAGTTTCAAGAGCGAATAATGACTCGCTAACCACAACGGAGACTTGCAGGTGTCCGCCAAGCATAGCCTCCCTGCACGGCCAGCCTGGTGCCCGCTCTCAGCACTCGCTTCGTGCTACAACGGAACTTTCGAGGAATTCAAAACTAGCGTCGCGGCGCGCGCGCGGCCTCCGCGGCCGGCGCGGGGTCCACGGCTTTGCCGGCACGGCGGCAGGCTGCCATTGGCTGCTTTAATTTTGAATCTCCATGAACACTAGCGCCAATTTCACCTTCAGTTACGGCCCCTTTCAAAAGGCCGCCGAACTAGCAAATTATTCAAGATGGTGTCGGTGACGTCATCATGACGTAATTCTTTGGGACGCCGGAGCGGCAGTGTTTCCGGGTATTGACAGCGTATCAAGGCGGCTGCGCCAGTAGGCTCCACGATAAGAACACTCACATCGTCGACGTCATCGCTACTAGCGCATCGTCACTCAGGATGGTATGAGCTACACCGAACACGTCACGGTACACTGTCGATGTCGCGGGGTGCTAAAAGCCATGTTGAACTTTCGTACGCTTTTATCCCTAGAAAGAAAACAACATCCGGGTGACGGACGCCATTCAAATTTGGTCAAGTATACTTATGCATACCGATGTAATTACATCGACACATCTCGCGCTTGAAATTTTATGCCAGTGCGCCGAATATGTTTCTAGTAGAGAGGACTATGTAGCATGCCATTCGAGAATATAAGTTCAAAATAGTTAAAAACGTTCTGCAGAGACTTCGCTGGAGTAAGCATGTCGCTCATCTCTGTCGTCCTTGGTGCTGCTGATGTCGATACTCTCGTCGTTTTGCTTGCTGTTAAAGCTATGCGACGTATGCATGGAGTGAACAAAGTGGTGGAATGATTACCCTTTCGCCCCTCAGTTGCGCTGTTTGAGCACGAACGGTGCCGCTTAGAATTCCCACGACAACGCTCTTCAGTCGCAAGCGTCTTTCGCCCAGACGGCATGGAATCACTTTAAGTACGTCACTCTCCATCACACCACTTCGTAGACTAAGCTTCACGTGAGGCAGGCGTGCTTGTCACATAAGCACTGCGGTCGCTTCTACAAAGGTTCAATAAGTTCACCTCCCGCAAATGGGCACGTTTAGCCCAGTGGGTCAGAGGCTCGGCTTCGCAGCATTAGAATAACTGAGAGCTGAACTGGTTGGTAAGTATTCGTTCTAAATGAGTGGGCGTGCAAACACGGACACGAGAGAGAAGTCGGAATACCGCAAACGCCGACTAACAATGCAAAGGCACAGAACTGATGCAAAAGAAAGAAGGCACGAAAACTTATCTTTGCATGCTCGGCAAAACGCGAACCGTTCAATCCGGCACGCGGGGTGGTGTACGTGAAAGATATCTGTTAAGGCATGCAAGGTAATCGACGGTTGGAGACAAGCTTTCGTGTCTTCTTCCTTTTTCGTCGTTGTGAGTCTTTGCAGTTGTTTGTGGTGTCCTGACTTCTCTCTTGGTTCCGTGTTTGTACGCCTGGTCTTTAGTTCGGAGCATTAGGTCTTTGGTTCGAAATTGAATGCCGCCAACGTATTTTTATTTGTTTTCATCTATTCTTTCTATATGGAGCGCATAATGTTAGGTTTTACGAATGGACGGACAGACCTATTTTCTGGGTGGGTTGCATAAGAAGATTCCGCATGAAGAGGGCTTTAGTGGGTCGCTTTGTTTAGGTTTTAGACAGTGTCATTTACGCTTTCGAAACGGGGCCTAGTATTGATGCTGGCCGCCCCATGCTGCACTTAGCCTTGGTTGAGGTAACGTTACAAATTTGAGTGCATCTACGCAGTGATCGTTCCTAAGCGATGTCTCCGTTGTAGCAGCTGTGCACTTGAAAAAAACAACAACCGTGGTAAACACGTCGCTTGAAGGTGTTCAAGCTTTCTTCGTTACCCTAGGGAACTTACAGAAAATAGCGATCTGCTTTTGCGACTTAGCAACGCCTTTCATTTTCTTGTTAATAGACATCGTGACAAAACTTAATCGCGATTCTGAGCACAGGTCATGCTTCAGGTACTCTCTCATTTTTTGTCTTGCACACACCTTTTCATGTGACACCGCAGGTATTTCTGCGACCTTTATCGTGTTTGGCATGCAGCGCTTTCCTTAATAGCGTCTAATTCGCAGAGCCAAGATACTCGCTCATGAACACTGGCGATCTGTGTTTCGAACTTGCGTAACCCTGTAAAAGAATCACTGCTCTGCCTATGCAGCTTGAAGGAACCTAAAATGATGTGATGCTGCGCCATGAAAAATATGTCAAGCGTTTGCCTAAGTTGTGCGTAGGTGTTCGCCCTACCTGTGGTAGTTGTGGATTGTACAGCCAGGGCGGTGACCGCATGATCGATGCAGAGCGCGCCAGCAAAGCTAGACGACAAAATGGTCCACCTTCCTGCGGTATGAAATGAATGACTACCGCTGAACCGCTTTTCCAGGAGAGAATGATTTTTGTAGGCCAGGATGACTGCTCGTGAACTGATCGAGACATACGGCGTATAATGCCGCACTTTCCTTTTACTAAAGACCTCTTAACTAGGCTGATTCGATCAAATACGGGTTGTTTCTAAAAGATTACCATGTTAGCCTGATATTAAACATTTCGGGTACTCTCTACAGATATTTGTGCATGTGCATGATCGTCCATACATTTATGCACATTTGTCCAAAATTATTCAGTGTGAAATTTCCGACCTGCGTCATCGATCAGATTGGATTTTTGTTCCCGTATTTCGTTAGCCTTAAGCATGACATCCGTGAGCTCTCTTTAGAACCAATAGTAAGGTTGTCCAACGCGGCCCACAACAGGGATTCTTGTACTTTTATTTACGATTGTATGACAGTTCCCAACGGCTTTTCTTAACCTTATATGTGTCTAGTGTATGTGTACACGTCTAGTGTTAATGACGTGTCACCATTCTGCATTTTATCATGCACTCGTATTTGTATTTCAATGTTCATACTCCCCTACGCTAATGTCCCACGTGGGTACTGTAGGCATTGTTAATAAATAAACAAATAAATAAATAAATAAATAAATGAACAATCGCTATAAATATCAGAATGAGCTTTAAGCATTCGCAGCACATATACATCTCCATAAATCATCATCGTCATCAGCCTGACTGCGCCCACTGCAGGGCGAAGGCCTCTCCCATGTTGCGCCAATCAACGCGGTCCTGTGCTCGCTGCGGCCCCGTTATACCCACAAACTTCTTAATCTCGCCTGCCCACCCAACTTCCTGTCTCCCCCTCGCGCGTTTGTCTTCTCTTGGAATCCAGTCTGTTACTCTAAACTAGTAGCGCCCTGCCCATGCCCATTACTCCTTGATTTCGACTAAGATCCTTAAACATCCGTATGTTCCCTGGCCCACCGTTCCCAGTTCGTTTATGTAAATAATGCAAAATCAGACCATCTTGCCGTATTTTTTTCAGGGGTCCCACAAGGATCAGTTTTGGGGCCGACTCTATTTTTAGTGTACATAAATGACATTTACTCATGCATGAAACCCGGGGTACAAATGTGGCTCTTCGCAGATGACTGCGTCATTTACACATCTGCTAGGACAGTCGGTGATCAGATAAAACTTAATAAGTGTTTAGAAAATATCAGCACTTGGTGCGAAAAATGGGGCATGCAAATTAACACAAAGAAAACCATGTACATGACAATCACTCCTAAAAAAGAACCTTTACACTTCACATACACACTAATGAACGATCGCGTGGAACGAGTTGACTCGGTTAAGTACCCAGGTATTACGATAACAAAATCGCTCAAGTGGGACCTACGTATAAGTAATGTTCGCGCTAAAGCGTTTAAACAACCTGCACTTTTAAGAAGAAAACTAGCTACGGCTTCCCCCTCGGTGAAATCAACCGCTTATAAAACTCATGTCAGGCCTATATTGGAATACGGCAGCATAGTATGGAACCCGTATCAAAAATATTTATGCCCCGCGTTAGAAAAAATTAAGAACCGGGTCATCAGGTTTATATACACAAAGTATTCCAGACATGACAGCGTAACCACGCTTCGCATCGAATCGGGTATGCCTACGCTCCCTGGTCGGAGGAAGATAGCTTGTTTGAAATTTCTTCATCTAATTTATCATGACCTGACAAAGTTAACCAAGTCTGACTACTTGGGGCTGCCCGGACGTCGTTCTAGTAGAACGAGCCATGTCAAATGTATTAGGCCAATTATTTCCCGTTGTAACACATTGAAATGCTTTTTTCCGTCAACAGTAGAGCTATGGAATTCACTTCCAACTGATATTGTTTGTTCGCAATCTGTGGCTGCTTTTGTATTGGCACTCGAGTTTCACCTTGAGTCGTTATCACAACCATAAGTACGATGTGTGCGCATGCTATCAAACCTTCCGGCATACTCAGTATCTACGCGTTTTCTGTCCTTCTACTGTAGCTGCAGCTTTTTCTTTCTTTTTTTGTATGCTCATTTCTTTGCACATGCGGTTGAGTGTTTACGATAACATGTTATTGCATGTATATGCGTGCGCGAGTGTGGCTCACTGCGTCGCTTATTTGTCATTTTTGTATTAGGTGGCTTTTAATTAGGTGCCCAATGTGGATGCTGACTTCTTTTATTTTTTATTTTTAATTTTTGACGCAGCGTGTCTACTGTATTTAGTTGTTTCTGTGTCGTTCTTGATCTCATGCGTCTTCTTTGAAATGGATGCTTTGGCAGTACTATTTTGTATGCCAACTCCTGTATGAGCCTTCGGCTTACAGTATAAATCAATAAAGAAATAAATAAGTAAATAAATAAGTAAATAAATAAATAGAAATAATATGTAAGCCTTGTTAATCGTTGCGAAACGGCACTGAATGCGGCAGACGAGAGCAAGGAGGACACAAACGTGAATCGTAACTGTTATTCGTTCTCATGGGCGTGATTTCGCGCGGCCAGTAAAAGAGATGGCAAATACTGAAGATGAAGGGTTCTCGTCGTCGGAATCCTTCATAATTTCATGATGCCTTTGGCTTGAAGTCACTCGGTGGCAAGGGTCGAGGCTTGATCATCATCACTTCCTTGACGTTTTGTATATTGCTCGTAGAGCCTTCTGCCTGGTTGTTCAGCTCATTGTTGACAAGTTGAGACTTGGTAGTCTTCGAGCTCTCATTACTAGATCCCCGTTCTGTCATTTTAGAGGCACCACCGCTGGTTGAGTGCGCGTCACGCAAGGCAGAAAAGAGGTCGTCCGCAGTACTCTCGTCTAATGCGCCGTCTATGGATGCGTCCTTCCATTCGTCAGCCTCACTGTCCAGCCCTGCATCAATCAATCAATCAATCAATCAATCAATCAATCAATCAATCAATCAATCAATCAATCAATCAATCAATCAATCAATCAATCAATCAATCAATCAATCAATCAATCAATCAATCAATCAATATTTCGCCAAGCCTAGATTTTGGCTGCAGATATTTGTGGTAGACATTGTCATTAAAATGATTTGGCTGTTCCACCCCTCATTGCATAATAATAGCTTATGAAAACCAATGCTTGCATTGATGTAGCTATTTATGAGAGCTGCCCCTGTCCGCCTCTCGAAAGAACGAGATCCTGGTGCCACCACTGCTTCGTTTTTTTTTTTTAATGGATAAGTTTCTCGTTACGTACTGTAGGCAGCCAACAGCAACGCCATGACAAACTGTGGAGTGCCGACCATGCAGTCCAGAAGGTGGCTGAGGCAAGCATGCCATATTTAGACAGAAGAAATAAGCATCTGTGGCCAAGATAAAGGTAAGGTACACAGTTTCACATAATGAAGAAGAATCTTGTTTTGAGCTAACCAGTCATTTCGAAGGGAAACAATCAGTGTAAGATGAATCCGGTGGGAATGCAGAGTAACAACATGATGTATACCGCTAACAACTGAATTTTATTCATGCAAAAGTGTTGATTCTTTCCGACTGGCTTATTCGGGGAAACCACATAGTTTTCATAAATGAGCAGAACTGGTTGTTGCTACACATCCTGTTACAGTGTTCTTGCACGGCCGCTACATAAAAAAAAAAAAAAAAACAGGTGCGGCCTGCTGCGTGGCGCCGAAACGGCGTCCGGGGCCTAGTTCTCCTTGCGCCCGCTCTGGGGCCACCACACTGGTACAGCTGTTCACGGAGAAGTGCTTCGACAGCCGCGTTTGTACGCCCGACACTTACTCCAATGAGGCCGTAGATAACGCGTTTTATAGTTGCACATTAGACGTTGAATATTAAAGTCATTATTAGAACTGCCGATTACCCCACATATGTGAACAGTTTGCCCCAGGAGTACCAGTGTTTTGTAGAGTGGGCCTCAATACTCTCCACGAACGCTGCCAGTTTGACTCACCTGAAATGAAAAGTGTCACTCAATGACTGATCTCCTTAATGGGCAGGCAGTCGCCGGGCAGATTCCAAAGGCTGACTTATCGGCCCACCGAAACGCACCACGAAAGCACACAAAATTTAAATGTAGGTCCTGTTAGTGCGCCACCAAATGCCGGTTGTGGTCCAAGGCAAGAGTTAGAGCCAAGAGTTGACAACAAAAACAAAATATATTCTCAGTTAAGGCAGTACAAGGATCACGCAAACATCCACACTCGGCAGGTATCAATTACAACTCACAACATCACTTAGATGGTGTTTACAGCAACGGGAACAAACTTACCGTGCTACAAATGCACTTTCATCCATTAGAAACTATCCAAGAACGCGTAACGGTCTTGAATAT
Organism: Rhipicephalus sanguineus; assembly: GCF_013339695.2. Classification (NCBI taxonomy): domain Eukaryota; kingdom Metazoa; phylum Arthropoda; class Arachnida; order Ixodida; family Ixodidae; genus Rhipicephalus; species Rhipicephalus sanguineus. The sequence goes on from NW_023616092.1 coordinate 12,952, forward strand.
TCACCAAACGCGTGCAGCCCACAATTCTTCGAACGTTTCTGGAAGATTTCTCTTCCAGGAAACACTCAAACGAACTCCAGCTCTCGTCACCGTCATTCGGCGACACTCTTCTAAACAGTGCTCCCACGGTGTCATCACTAGATCATCTAAGATCGACTGACCGCACTACACGACTCACACGAACAACAAAACTCCTTCGCCGACTTCACCATACCATCCTACCCCCCGTCGTCTCTCGTTTGGATACTTCCCGGTTTCGCGAACGTTCCAAGTGACCGTTCGGCTCGTAGTAGAGCACTGCACGGGCCGTGATTTTCGGCCCGGGCCCGGCCCGGGCCCGGTACTCGTTCAAATTTACCCGCCCGAGCCCGGCCCGGTGATTCAATACGCGGCCCGAGCCCGGCCCGAACCCGAGAAAAAATTTCACCTACCCGGCCCGGCCCGGCCCGACGGCAGATCAGGCCCGACAGAGGCCCGAGCCAATAATATAGGTGGTGTTGCCAGAACATAGAATCTATAGCAAAGTGTTTTAAGTAGCAAATATGTAAGCTTTGTTGGCGAATATTTCCCTAACAATTCTGCTTTAACCTATGGTAATTTCGTGTAAAAAGGGGCTCACGGAGGAAAGAGTTCAGTGGACATACTGGGTACAATGAACGTCTGTTCGGCAATGGTATACTATAACTTTTTTCTTTTTTTTTTTTTGCTAATGCAATGGGATCATGAAGAGCGTTTGGCAGCAGATATTGCAGCAAGGAAAGTGATTTGTAGCATGAGTTGCAATAAAAACAGAGGAGACAGAGAACACAATGCTCTCATTGCGCTCTTTACTGAAACTTAAAACATGCTCTAAAGACAAAGCCAATCATGCGCCTTTCTGGATATGTAACACGTCTTCAGCATGATAGTACCTTTTCACAGCAAGATGGAGGAAGAAAGCGAAGTTTATTACCTTGCTGTATGTACACTAACCTAGATAAAAATTATAACGAACCGTGTGCACCACGTGTACATTAGAAATACGTATAGGCAGCCGAAAGGACGAGAAATGTATTTCTGGTAGCATTCTTTTCATATATCATATATATTTCATATGCCACCACGGCTACTATATACAGTCCATAAGTCTTTTGTGGCATATTTTATAGTGTATTTCTTCACGTGTTATTGTGCAAAAATCCAAATTATCTGGAGATTCCGGCTTTAAGCACGCCATACACCGTTGTATTACATATCCTGCCACGCTAAAGTTTCTCGCACTGCATGCGCTAGCCGCAGGGGTGCACATCTGTTTTGCGAAATTTGAAGGCGTTGGCAGTCGTTGTTCTTAACTTCCACCAATGGAGCAAATTCAGGATGTCTTTGTGGACCTCTGCAGAATGAATGTAGCTGTGCAGCTTATTTCATTTCTATCGTTCCCGAACATCGTGACACTCTTCAGTATCACCTATAAAACTCTTTTTTGAGGGCTTCTGCTTGCAGTTTTCAGCAGCGTATGTTATGCACGGCTTGCACCGCGCTCTTCTTCTCTTCCGTATCATAATGCTTTATGCCTTCCTAACGATGTTGTACTGGTAGAAGGTGACCGCTGCACTACGCGGGTAGGACTGGCAGGAGGTGGACGAAGCGATTTCGATCTATTTTTGGTGTTCGTTACAGTTTGGTAATAAAGGCGCGAATAAGCTTCTCGACGCTTATTTATTGAATGCCTATGGTTCGAGGTAAAGGGACATCACCCGGCACGGAATTCGTAATAGTCTTTTTTCAAGCCTGATATTTCGTCAAGCGAATATATTTTGCCTCACGCCTTATGCTGTTTGAAGCTATGCTGTTCCTGCACATTCCAACGGTGTTGTGGCAGTGTCATGTAGCTCTCACACTATACTTAGCCGTGAACCAAAACTCTATATTTCAAAATCGGTGTCCTGATTTTAGTCATGTTGAAGACAGGTATCGATATGTTGGAATCCTGCCGCCAAATACCCTTCAGAAATGACCCATATGTGACATATGGGAAAGCTCTTCTCTTAAATGACAACGTTAGCTGACATTTGGTAAGACCCCCCCCCACCGCGCTTTAAGCTGCGTTACTGTCCTGGCCCTTACGGGAGTACATTTTGGTGAATGCGGCCCGTTAGCTGAGATGGGTTTGAGGCCCCTGATATAGCGGAAACAAGCGAAAGTTCAAATGTTAACAAATTGGGCGCACCAAGCAGGCTGTGCACGTCCATCTCGCGTCCCATGACCACTGGGGGCCATGACGAAGCCACGGAAAAAGAATGTCTCTGTATAGGAATTCTATGTATCGAGACTCCGTGCAGTCCTTTCGTTTTAGTGGAGGGCTGGAAACTTCAAAAACGTTTCCTCTCTTTGGAGCTTTATGATCGGTCTTGCGATAAGTTATAGGTATATATTTATTATATTACATTTATTACTGCGATTACAGAATAATATTTGGGATATAAAATCATAACGAATGCAAATAAAGCACTGAATAACGACATTTTAACTATATGAGCGCCTGGTATATCTACTTTTAGCTCGCCCGTTTAAGATAAATCAAGTAGCCGCCCATATGCAACGAGCAAAAGAAGTTCAGTACTTGTCTCTAATAAAATTTCTCTAAATAGCTTGCCCCACATAAAAAAAGCGTTTTTTTTTTCGAGAGAAAATGTGAAACATATGTATGTATGCGCAACGTATGTGGAACCAACATGAAGGGGCACTAGAAGAAAAACAATTTCTCTATTATCAGTAAATTACTCTTTAGCATTCCTAAATCACCACGCTCGCCGGGAAAAGACTCTGGTAGTCAGAAAACGCGCAAAAAGGTAAATCCGGGGGCGACGCCCCTTTAAGTTCGTGCAGCAGACACCGTGACATCTTCGATTCTGACGGCGTCTAATGGGGCCTACGTAGTTCCTCATCACTAAAAATGAAGTACATTGACCTCTGGGAGGGCCATAAACTTAACATACCAAGTTTTAGGAAATTTTAAAGAGACAATGTCCCCAAATACAACAAATACAGTTTGAAATCCGTGTCGTCACGCTCCGAGATTTCGGCGCGAAATTTAAAAAAATGGAATTCTGACCTTGATTTTCTCGTCTGATAATAAACGTATGATCATGAAATGAATGACATTCGAGTTCTTAGACTTCACTTTATCAGTCTAAACCGCTTCAGTGCTTCATTATAGTGTCCATTTAAGAACCCAGCAAAGTCCAAGCCCGGCCCGACCCGACCCCGCCACCTCAAACCCGGGCCCGGCCCTAAGCCCGGAGCTTCAAGCCCGAGCCCGGCCCGGGCCCGCCGTGAGAACTACTTTACCCGGCCCGGCCCGGCCCACGGGCCGGGCCGGGCCCGGGTTTTCGGGTAGGCCCGAGCCCGTGCAGTGCTCTAGCTCGTAGCACGTAGGCAGCGACAGCTAGGGGAAAGGGATTTGTCTCGCCGGTTCGTCTGCGGAATCGGTCGGTTCACTTTGATTTCTTGAATTCTCCCGATCTGTGCGGGTGTTATGCTGTCGCGACCGCGACGGCGTCTTCGGTGGAGAGGGTAGGGGCTCGCCGTGGGCGCCTTTTGATTCTCGTCTTTTTTCTTTTCGTTGCGCGCACTCGTTGGGGGTAACAGTCGGCGCAGTGGCTTGATGCTGTCGTCACTATGCGGCGGCGCGCGCCTGTTTTTAGCGCTCGTTTGTGACAGAAAGAAGGGCTTTGTTACGAATATTACGCTTCCCGACACTGTAGATCGCATGGGAACACGTGGTACTTCACAGTAGCGTCTTTTCACATTGTACGAGTTGCACAGCGGCACGCAAACATGCTTCGCGTCATCACACCGCTAGAAAAAACCGTCTGCCACACACGCGTGCAACAAAAAACCATACTCAGGCGCAGGAAACATGATGCAAGCTGCTCACACGCCCGGTCACACACAAGAAAGACACGAGAAAGCACACGAAAATGCATATAGACACGCATAAATTCTGAGGCTACGACATAGCAACACGAACCGGCGTCTGCCTTGAGGATCGTGCTAGTGGCGCTCTCACCCAAAACAGCTGCCGCTCAGCCGACCCGCGCTCGCCCATTGACGGCGACGCGACGCAGCAGGCCGCACCGTTTTTTTTTTATGTAGCGGCCGTGGTTCTTGCACTCATGGTTATGCACCGTTCATTCCTGTGACTTTCCACCAAGAGGAAATTTATATAAACAGCAGCGAGAACGGTCTTGCTAGCTAGTTCAAATAAGATAGCGTTACCATAGTTTTTAGTTCCAATAAACCAGATAAGCTTTAGAAGAACGTGCTCCATGTGTTTGTCAGTATGCACAGTGCAGTTTGCCTAGGAACATAAGTTATTTTCGCAAAGATATAAACGTTGTCTTTCTGTAAAATGTGGTACTGGAAAGTGGTATTTACAAGTTATAGTGCAAAAAAACATTGTTATGGTTTATGACTTCTTGAAGCACGCATTGCTGCAGAAGGGTATTATATTTGTCATGAATGCAATACATGTTGCCTGAAGAATGGGGCCTATTTAAAAATTGTATACTTCATTTTTGCAGTGTATGGAACAGGCGTTACTGTGTACAGCCTGTTTCTGCCAAGCTTAAACTGATCCAAGCCTTTCCAAGCCAAACTGATCCAAACTTTCCAAGCCCAACTAAATTAGGTGTGTACATTTCGCTGCACACTTCCATAATTTATGCTAACCAACAGGCTTGACTGATGTGCAGAATTCTTGTAAATGAATTTTGTTGACTACCAAAGATCACCTGCACTGCTTCCCGCAACTTTCGGCCACTTTGTGTGCGCTTGCTATGCAGGCTCACATACTATAAATAAAAACCGACAGTGATGCAGATGGCAGCTGCATCAAGGAGTACCATGATCATAAACTAGTGTGCGGCGCTAAATGTCGCTGCTGCTAGAATTTGTCATGTGTGTATGGTGAAGTGACTGGTAGCAAGCAATGTTGCATTGCTGCAGCAGATTGCAGAATTCAGCACACGCCAGCTGCTCACGCCGAATTCGATCACGTTCGCTGTGGTACGGCACAGCCACCAAGTTCATGCATCTGCCTTCTTCCTACCAGGAAACCGTACCTGAAGCGACTTTTGCTATGTGGCAGCTAAAGAATAACAACTGGGTTGATCTTGTCTGTCCGTCTGCCAATATCATCACACAGATTGAGGTAGCTTCAGCTGGCACTTGCAGCTACAGAGCCAGTAGAGGCAGCCAATTTCAATAGCAGAGTTCACTCTGCATATTGCACTATCCATAAAGATCATTAGTTTGTAATACCTTAGAGTTGCAACTTCCTCATTTACACACTTCTTGGTGTATGTCATTACAGGATTCATGATAATTCTTTTCATCTCATGGAAAATTATGCCACTCTACTTTTTCATGTTGTGACGTGGTCGTGACGTTGACGAAGGCAGCAGTCGGCGTGTTCAAAACTAAACATTTTATGGGCGAACTTCTGCACGGAAAATGAAAATACAACGCGCAAGCGATTCTCACTGTAAACTGATAGCGGCGTGAGCAGTCGGCGGCTCTCGAGTAATCTGAACACCGGTGAAGCGTGTGGTCTTTTATAAAGCAGTCACCGAACCTTCAAGCGTAATCGCTGGTGCTTGCGTAAGCATGCAAATGAACATGACTGTTCGCGTCCCGCGCGTAATCTTAACAGAATGCTTCCAAATAATAGCGAAGCTTCTAAATCATTGAGGCGCGCTCTGCGCCGAGCGTCGCTAACAGTTTTTGTGGCCGAAACCCGAATACATCAAAATAAAGTTTCTAAACACGCGTGGCAATGCCCCCTCTGAAAAGAATCGCCCCGATGCTTAACCCTCTGTATCCCAGCGTGCACATATGAGAAAAACATGTCAGGGAAGTGGAATCAGGCTAGCCAACGCATTGCCTTAAAATCAATTTGAAGTGTTGGCATTTCTTCAGCATTTCAGAAAAGCATCTATACGTGCCCACTTCTGTGAACAAACAGCAGTAAGTGCGCACAAAACAATGGCGTTCTTCTCAAGTCGGCTATAGGGGCGTATGCGTGCATTTTTTTTTAAAGTTCACTCTAAATTGGCTACAGTTTTTTTTAATTATTCGCCTTTATTCGAGAAAAGGAAGGGTTTATCTTGTTTTTGGGTGAGTTTTGTTGCACTGTGAGCGACCGATGTTTAGTAAGTTGAGTTGTAACTGCGGCGTCCACGTTTGTGGACGCCAGGTATACCGATTTCGTGTAATGAGCTCATAAAACGCCGCATGGTAGTAAGACCCGCATCGTTGCCGTGCTGCTCTACACAAAACAATAACTGTAATATAGCTATATACGCATTTTAGAACTGATGTTTACAATTTATTTTCTTCATTCGAGACGTGGATTAAGTGATGAAGACGTACATGCTATATTTCTGGAGATGACTAGCGGAAGCAAATGTTCCGATTTGGCGAGAACCGATAATTATCGTGCTGAAGCAGAACGATCAACAAGCAAAGATCTCTTGAACAATGCTACTGCTGATGATGAAAGCAGTCAGCTTGAACGTAACCATGGACGCGTTGGTAATGATGATCAACGACGATAAAGATGATGAACACGTTGAAGCAGAGCTGTGGGCAGGCAAGTGGGCCTTGAAGGGTGATAATTATCGTTATGATGAAAGAATTGAAGATAAGGAGTGACGCGGTGTTAATAGCGATAATGAACGATGATGATGATGGAAATCAATCAATCAATCAATCAATCAATCAATCAATCAATTATTTAACGTGCCCAGGAACAACCGTGAGGTCTTTGTGCAGGCGCACGCAACAAAAAAAACAATAAAAATAAACAATACAATACAGATAGTCTGCAGAAATAAAAAGGGCAAAAACACGTAGACAAAGAGAAATGAACACAAAAGGGGAGGAGTAAAATAAGACAATATGAGAAATATTGAAGGGGAATAAAAAATTAGATTGCATATATACAAATGCGGAAAGACGGAGAAGGGAAGACTTAATAATAAATCATCAATCAATCAATCAATCAATCAATCATAATCAATCAATCAAAATCAATCATTTAACGTGCCCTGGAACAACCGAAGGTCTTTGTGCAGGCGCACGCAAAAAAAACAATAAAAATAAACAATACAATACAGACAGTCTTCAGAAATAAAAAGAGCAAAAACACGTAGACAAAGAGAAATGAACACAAAAGGGGAGGAGTAAAATAAGACAACACTAGAAATATTGACGGGGAATAAAAAATTAGATTGCATATATACAACTATGCGGAAAGACGGAGAAGGGAAGACTTTACATTGTGCCATACTATGTCAAAACACTGCAAAGCTCGGATAAAAACAATGATTGTGGACTATAAAAACGTCAAGATCAAGAAAATTAACATTATAGAGACTTTGTATTCTGTGAACGGTAGAGTGTTGGAAGAAGCAGGTGGGTACATGAAACGGTCTGTTCTCTCTGGTTAACTTACGCGGAATCCGAAAATTAACACAATTGAAAAGTACAGGGCAGGATTGATACCGTGGTCTAGCTTGTAAAGAAACAACAGATCAGAACGATTTCGTCGGCAGTGAAGTGATGGCAGTGATAATAATTCAGCAGTATTTGAACGAGATCCAGAGTCATTTTTAGCAAAGCGATGGTTATATATTGCCACGCCCACTTGTCTTGTTTGATGTATTCGGGTTTGACCGGCAGGGACGGTTATCAACGCTCGACGCTGTCCGCGAAGTAGTGTTCTAGAAGCGTCGCGATTGTAGTAGATCGGTTTGTTAAGATTGCACCCGCACGCGAATGTTCCAGTTTTGTCTAGAGATAACGCCGCCACCAGCGATACTGCTGGAAAGTTCTATGATGGCGCCTGTATAAAAGCCGACGCGCTTGATCGCTTGTCAGTTGATCGACGGACGACGCCCTGTTCGCCGCTATCATTGTACAGCGTGCATTGCTGTAGTTCTAGTTCTCATTTTCCGGCCACAAGTTCGGCCAAATAAACAGTTTCATCCTAACAAACGGCCGACTGCTGTGTTCGTTGACGTCACCACCACGTGACATCTGGTGGAGGTGCTGCTTCTTCCATGATCCGGACGCCCCGCGAAGCGCTGACCAAGCCCAAGCCGTGAGGAGGACGACGGCAAGAAAACCCGGATCGTCGAACAAGCCGCAGGCAGAAGGGACTGCAGCCAAGAGTACGGGCTCTTCCAGAAAACACCAGGCAGCCCCAGGTCCCAACACCGACCGCAGCGACGATGACCGACCCCGTGCAGCCTGCGCCGATACTTCTCCGGCAGCCCAAGGAGCCGCCAACTTTCCGCGGGTCGTCATTCGAAGACCCGGAAACCTGGCTCGAGACCTTCGAAAGGGTCTCAGCGTTCAACAACTGGGACTCCGAGGACAAGCTGCGCCACGTCTACTTTTACCTGGAAGATGCAGCAAGGACCTGGTTCGAGAATCGGGAGTCCACTCTTCGAACCTGGGACGCCTTTCGCAGCGGTTTGCTGGAGACGTTCACAAGCGTCGTCCGAAAGGAAAGGGCCGCAGCCTTGCTTGGAGACACGGGTCCAACTTCCATATGAAAGCGTGGCCATCTTGCAGAGGAAATGACCCGGCTATTTCGCCACGCTGACCCTGCCATGCCCGAGGACAAGAAAGTCCGCTTCCTCATGCGAGGAGTAAAGGAACAGCTCTTCGCTGGACTTATGAGGAATCCGCCGAATACCGTCGAAGAATTTGTCTCCGAAGCAACAACAATCGAGAAAACGCTTGAGATGCGAACACGGCAATACAACCGCAGCTTCTCGACCACAAGCTACGCCGACGTTCAAGCACTAGGATCCGCCGACCTGCGTGAGACGATTCGAGCAATCGTGCAAGAGGAGCTGCGAAAAATTCTACCTTCGTCGCAACCTCAAGTGGATTCCATCGCCGACGTCGTGCGCCAGGAGATCCAGCATTCACTCGGTGCGCCTCAGCTAGCAGAGCCGCAGCCGCAAGCTATGAGCTATGCTGCTGCAGCCCGCCGTCATGCTCCTCCTCCACGCCCACGCCAAGACGACACACCGCCGCAGTACCGTCGCCAGACGCCGCCAGCGACGCCCTACCGTCCACCTGTCGGCCAGACGCCGCCGCCGCCACCGACGCCCTACCGCCCACCTGTCGGCCAGCGCTACACCCCGAGGAAGACCGATGTCTGGCGTGCCCCTGACAACCGCCCGCTCTGCTACCACTGCGGGGAGGCCGGCCACACGTACCGCCGCTGCCAGTACCGTCAGATGGGGCTACGCGGATTCCCCGTCAACGCGCCGCGCCCGCAGCCAGGCGAACGGCCTCGCGACATCGACGACTACCTCACAGGCACACAGTGGCAAGAACGACGACCTTCCCGCTCACCGTCGCCCGGCCGCTACATGTCACCGCACCGCCGGCAGTACACTGGCCCAAACCGGGGCCGGTCGCCTAGCCCGTATCCGGAAAACTAAGGGCAGCAACCGATGGAGGTGCGGTTGCTGAACGACGAAATGCTGAAGATCCTCCGCCGTCGACGACGACACCGCGACGAAGTTCCGAGCCCCCGCCGCACGCCGAACGACGTCGACGTCCCGAAGACGAAACTTTGCGACCGGAAGCAGACCTGACGACGCAACGCGGAAGCAGCGGTGCAAACCGACGTAGCCGTGACCCGACGCCGCGACGTAACCGCAACGCAAGACGGCGGACTAGCGACCTCGACGTTCTGATCGACGGCCACAACGTCACCGCTCTCGTCGATACTGGAGCCGACTATTCCGTCATCAGTGGGCCGTTCGCAGCAAAGTTGAAGAAAGTTAGGACTGCTTGGGAAGGCCCCGAGATCCGTACCGCTGGAGGCCATCTAATAACGCCGATTGGTGTCTGCACGGCGAGAGTCACTATCAACAACCGGACTTATCCTGCGAGCTTTGTAATCCTACAAAACTGCTCCAGGGATGTGATACTTGGAATGGACTTCCTAAGTGACCACGGCGCCGTCATCGACTTAAGAACCAAGTCGATAACCCTATCGTCGGAGAAAGCGACACCACCGGATACGAACCCATGTCAACATGCCCTGAACGTGCTCGAGGATCAAGTCACCATTCCTCCTAGATCCAGCATCATAATTCCCGTCGGCACCGAAACGGCTGAATGCATCGAAGGTGTCATCGAGAGCGATCAGGGTTTGCTGCTAGACCGTGACATTTGCGTCGCAAGAGGCATTGCTCGGCTGTATGAAGGGAAAGGAAGCGTGATGCTAACGAATTTCAGCCAGGAATACAGACACCTGAGCAGGGGCACGACGATTGCATACATCGAAGAAATCTTGGCCGTCAGCGATGCGTTTGCCTTTTCAGATTCTGACGAAGCTACGACGACGATCCCTGAGCCACCCTTCGACGTAAACCCAAGTCTTCCCGCTCGCCAACAGCAACAGCTTCGACGCCTTCTGCAGGAATACAGGGACTGTTTCTCGTCGTCGTCGCGGGTCCGACAAACGCCCCTTGCTAAGCACCGCATCATAACAGAAGAAAATGCTCGACCACTCCGTCAGAGTCCCTACCGGGTTTCGACGCGGGAACGGGAGGCCGTTAAGAAACAAGTCGATGAAATGCTACGCGACGACATCATCCAGCCGTCCAACAGCCCGTGGGCGTCTCCCGTGGTGTTAGAAGAAGAAGGATGGGACCCTACGTTTCTGCGTCGATTATCGTCGCCTGAACAAAATCACAAAGAAGGACGTATACCCTCTCCCACGGATAGACGACACCCTGGATCGACTCCACAACGCGAATTACTTTTCGTCGATGGACCTCAAGACCGGCTACTGGCAAATTGAAGTCGACGAGAGAGACCGAGAAAAGACCGCCTTTATAACGCCGGACGGCCTGTTCGAGTTCAAGGTCATGCCCTTCGGTCTTTGCTCGGCACCTGCGACTTTCCAACGAGTCATGGATACTGTATTAGCTGGCTTGAAGTGGCAGACTTGCCTTGTTTACTTGGACGACGTCGTTGTGTATTCCTCGAACTTCGACGAACACCTCCAGCGACTTCAATCCGTACTTCAAGCAATCAAGAACTCCGGGCTCACCCTGAAGCCAGAAAAGTGCCGCTTCGCGTACGAGGAGCTCTTGTTTCTGGGTCACGTGATCAGCAAGACTGGAGTGCTCCCAGACCCGCAGAAAACAGCTGCCATCGCCGCTTTCCCGCCACCCACCGACAAGAAGGCCGTGCGCCGATTTCTCGGCTTGTGCGCCTATTACAGACGCTTTGTCAAAGACTTTTCACGGATCGCCGAGCCACTAACGCAGCTCACGAAGACCGACGTCGAATTCAGGTGGCAAACAGCGCAAGTCGAAGCATTTCATGAACTGAAACGACGCCTGCAGACACCTCCGATACTTGCGCATTTCGACGAATACGCGATACGGAGATTCACACGATGCAAGCAGCATAGGACTCCGGCGCCGTCCTTGTGCAGCGGGCGGGCGGACTGGAAAGGTTATCGTTATCTAGCGGTCGCTGTCTAAAGCAGAGGTCAACATTCACAACAGAAAAGGAGTGCCTCGCCATCATACTGGGCTACGTCAAAGTTCGCCCCTATCTCTACGGCAGGCCCTTCAAGAGTGTGAGCGACATCACGCCTTGTGTTGGCGGAAGCCTGAACTTGAAGGACCTTCAGGTCGCCTCGCACGGTGGAAGCCTGAGACTTCAAGAATTTGATCATTACTGTCGTGTACAAGTCCGGAAGGAAACACTCCGACCGCCGATGCTTGTCTCGTGACCCCGTCGACCACCAAGCCCGGCGACCAGGATGATGACAGCTATTGGGAGCCATATAGTACCGAAGACTCGCGAACGACAGCGAGCCGACCCTGAACTGAAGGGTCTAGTGGAATACCTGGAGGGCAGGACCATCGTTGTCCCAAAAGTATTCAGGCGAGGATTGGCATCATTTTCTTTGAAAAACAAAGTCCTCGTAAAGAAGAATCTCTCCGGCCCGAGCCAGCTACCTTATCGTTGTACCTTCGGGACTGCGACAGAATTTTGCATGCCCTGCACGACGACCCCGACGCTGGACACCTCGGACTTTCCCGAACGCTCGCACGAGTACACGAAAAGTACTACTGGCCGCGCCTTGCCGCCGACGTCATTCGCTACGTAAGGACGTGCCGAGACTGTCAGCGACGGAAGACACCGCCCACAAGACCAGCAGGCTTTCTGCAGCCGATCGAGCCTCCTCGGCGACCATTCCAGCAGATCGGGATGGACCTCCTGGGGCCGTTCCCAACGTCGACTTGCGGAAATAAATGGATCGTCGTGGCTACCGACTACCTCACCCGCTACGCCGAAACAAAAGCCCTGCCCAAAGGCAGTGCCGCTGAGGTAGCCAGTTCTTCGTTGAGAGCATCGTCCTCCGACACGGCGCCCCAGAGGTTCTCATCACCGACAGAGGTACGGCGTTCACGGCTGACCTAACTCAGGCGATCTTGGATTACAGCCACACAAGCCATCGCCGCACCACCGCCTACCACCCACAGACCAACGGCCTCACCGAGCGTCTAATAAGACCATCGACATGCTGGCCATGTACGTCGACGTCGAACACAAGACGTGGGACGCCATCCTTGCGTACGTGAACTTCGCGTACAACACGGCCGTACAGGAAACGACGCAGATGACGCCATACAAGTTGGTCTACGGACGGAGCCCGGCAACGACGCTCGACGCCATGCTACCAAACGTGACCGACGAGGAAAATATCGACGTGACCACCTACCTACAGCGCGCCGAAGCACGACAGCTCGCCCGCCTACGGATAAAGAACCAGCAGACGACTGACAGCCGCCGCTACAACCTTCGACGACGCCGCATGGAATACCAATCCGGTGACCGTGTATGGGTATGGACGCCAATACGCCGACGAGGACTTAGTGAGAAGCTTCTTCGACGATACTTCGGACCGTACAGGGTACTTCGACGCCTCGGCGCACTCGACTATGAGGTTGCCCCTGACGGCATTACGAACTTTCAGCGGCGCCGTGCGCGACCTGAAATCGTCCATGTCGTGCGCCTTAAGCTGTTTTTTGCGCGTTAGCGAGCCTGGGGACTCTATTTTTTCCTTCGTTATTGTAATTTATTTGTGTATGCACTTGTTTGTGTTTAGTTTTTTTTTCTCTTCTATGTTCTTTCATAAGCATCGGGACGATGCTTTTTCAGAGGGGGGCAATGCCACGCCCACTTCTTGTCTTGTTTTGATGTATTCGGGTTTGACCGGCAGGGACGGTTATCAACGCTCGACGCTGTCCGCGAAGTAGTGTTCTAGAAGCGTCGCGATTGTAGTAGATCGGTTTGTTAAGATTGCACCCCGCACGCGAATGTTCCAGTTTTGTCTAGAGATAACGCCGCCACCAGCGATATTGCTGGAAAGTTCGATGGCGCCTGTTTAAAAGCCGACGCGCTTGATCGCTTGTCAGTTGATCGACGGACGACGCCCTGTTCGCCGCTATCATTGTACAGCGTGCATTGCTGTAGTTCTAGTTCTCATTTTCCGGCCACAAGTTCGGCCAAATACAGTAAACTCTCACTTGTACGAACGTCGGTTTAACGAATATTTCAGAATAACGAACTTTTAGAAAATCCCCGGCGATTTTCTTATGCATTCTATGCAAAAATCTTTCAGTTAAACGAATTTCAGAATAGTGAATTTTTCAGTTGAACGAACTTGATCCGCGGACCCAGGCTCATTTTTTAAATCAATTCAACGAAGTTTTGTGCACTGCAGCACTGGCATAGCCGATGCGATCCTCCACTAAATCGCCCATCCATCGGCGGCGGCGCGACATCGCGGCGGCGGCGCGACACAGCTGGACGTCGACAGTGGTGCTTCATTTGAGGACTATGTGCAGTCTGACAGTGATCTTATCACTTGTGCAGAACTATTGATTTGGAAATTGTTTCGAGTGTTCGTCCGGAACCAGAAGAAGAAGAGTGCGACGAGGAAGTCGTAACGGCTGAGGCAGGTTCAATCCTGTAACTCTAGACGAGGCGGTAGAGTATGTTAGAAAGTTGCGAGACTTCGTGTCTCAGCAACAAGCTGTGCCAGAGGCAGTGCACAGAAACGTAGACTCTCTGGAAAGCTTTGTCTCTTCTTGCGCTTTAAGCACACCAGTCCAACTGAAAATTACAGATTTCTTTTCAAAATAAATTGCATTTCACACTTTTGACTCTAATGTCTGCTGTGCCCAATGCTGTTCCATATTCTAGTGAATATTCAGTTTAGTGAACTTTCAGTTAAGTGAACTATTTCCTTGGGTCCCTTGAAGTTCACTCAATTGAGAGTTCACTGTAAACAGTTTCATCCTACAAACGCCGACTGCTGTGTCGTCGACGTCACGACCACGTGACAATATACTGAGGAATTTTTTCTGGACTCGTTCATGGTGTTACCGCTAGATTGAGCAAAGACATCCCATATCACGGACGCATACTCAAGTTGTGGAAGACATATTGCCGCGTACAATTTGTGGAGGGCTATGGCAGACCTGAATTCTCGAGATATTCTATAAACACATCCGAGAGAACGAAGGCCCCGCACAGCAGCACGCTTAACGTGAGCAAAAGTTTAACGCGCTGTCAACAACACCAAGACCACCGATCTCATAAACCTTGCATAAGGACACACAATTGACAGAGTATCGAAATGACACGCGAGATGTTCTGCGAGTGATAGACATGAATTTTGTCTTCGAGGTATTCAGAGAAGGGTTATTACCGTTGCACCATTCGGAAAAAGAGCGCAAATCTGACTGCAGCATGCGACAGTCGTCAACTGAATGAATTTCCTTAAAAATCTTGATGTCATCGGCATACAAGAGGAAAGAAGAATTACGAATTGCAAATGGAGCATGATTAACGTAAATTAAAAATAGGAGTGGGCCTAATACCGACCCTTGAGGGACCCCACTAGTCACTTTATACAAGAAGACGTTTGGCCATTTACGGCTACATAACAATATCTATTGAGCAGATAGCTCTGCAGGAGATTCACAAGTGACAAGTCAACATCAAAGTGCGCAAGTTTAACCATAATCAGTGTGTGGCTGACTACGTCAAAGCCTTGCTCAGGTCACAGTAAATTACGTCAGCCTGTCCTCTCTGAGAAATAGGTGTGGAGATCTGCGTCATGAAACTAGCAAGATTTGTAGTAGTTGAGCGGCCAGCGAGAAACCATGTTGATTAGGAATCAATGAGTTTTTCACACAAAAGACAATATGTTGTGAAGAGCCAGTTCGAAGATCTTTGATGTGGCACATAGTAGAGAAATCGGGCGATAATTAGAAGCATCTGTTTTAGAGCCCGACTTAAATACTGGAAAAAACGAGCAGTTTTCCACATGCTAGGAAATGTGGAAGTGCCCAGGCAGTTATTAAATATCGTAGTCCGTACTGGAACAAATATACTACCATAAGCTTTTAGAATGGCGGAGGGGATGATGATGATGTGATGAGAATAATAATAATAATAATAATATAAGAATAATAATAATAAAATAATAATAATAATATAATAATAATAATAATAATCAATCAATCAATAATCAATCAATCAATCAATCAATCAATCAATCAATCATTTATTTAACGTGCCCAGGAACAACCGTGAGGTCTTTGTGCAGGCGCACGCAAAAAAAATCAATAAAAATAAACAATACAATACACAGTCTTCAGAAATAAAAAGAGCAAAAACACGTAGACAAAGAGAAATGAACACAAAAGGGGAGGAGAAAAATACAATATGAGAAATATTGAAGGGAATAAAAAATTAGATTGCACATATACAACTATGCGGAAAGACGGAGAAGGGAAGACTTTGTACATTGTGCCATACTATGTGAAAACAGTGCAAAGCTCGGATAAAAACAATGATTGTGGACTATGAAAAACGTCAAGATCAAGAAAATTAATATTATAAAGACTTTGTATTCTGTGAACGGTAGAGTGTTGGAAGAAGCAGGCGGGTACATGAAACGGTCTGTTCTCTCTGGTTAACTTACGCGGAATTCGAAAAATTAACACAATTGAGAAGTACAGGGCAGGATATGATACCGTGGACTAGTCTTGTAGAGAAATAAGAGATCAGAACGATTTCGCGGCAGTGAAGTGATGGCAGTGATAGTGATTCCAGCAGTACTTGAACGAGATCCAGAGTCATTTTTAGCAAAGCGATGGTTAGTATATTGCTGAGGAATTTTTTCTGGACTCGTTCAATGGTGTTACCGCTGGATTGAGCAATGCCATTCCATTATCACGGACGCATACTTCCAAGTTGCGGAAGACATATTGCCGTTTACAATTTGTGTAGGGCCTGGGAGACCTGAATTCTCGAGATATTCTACAAACACATCCGAGAGAACGAAGGCCCCGCATAGCAGCACGCTTAACGTGAGAAGAAAAGTTTAACGCGCTGTCAACAACAACACCAAGATCACTGATTTCATAAACCTTGCATAACGGCACCGAATTGACAAAGTATTGAAAATGATACGCTAGATGTTTTGCGAGTGATAGACATGAATTTGTCTTGAGGTATTTAGAGAAAGGTTATTGCCGTTGCAACCCTTCGGAAAAGAAAACAAATCGACTGCAGCAAGCGACAGTCGTTAACTGAATGAATTTCCTTAAATATCTTGATGTCATCGGCATACAAGAGGAAAGAAGAATTACGAATGGCAAAAGAAACATCATTAACGTAAATTAAAAATAGGAGTGGGTCTACTACCGACCCTTGGGGACCCCACTAGTCACTTTATACAAGAAGAGGTTTGGCCATTTACGGCAACATAACAGATCTATTGAGCAGATAGCTGTGCAAGAGATTCACAATCGACAAGTCAACGTCAAAGTTCGCAAGTTTACCATAATCAGTGTGTGGCTGACTACGTCAAAAGCCTTGCTCAGGTCCACAGTAGATTACGTCAACCTGTCCTCTCTGAGAATAGGGTGGAGATCTGCGTCATGAAACTAGCAAGATTTGTGGTAGTTTGAGCGGCCAGCAAGAAACCATGTTGATTGGAATCAATTGAGTTTTTCACACTAAAAGACAATATTTTGTGAAGAGCCAGTTCGAAGATCTTTGATGTGGCACATAGTAGAGAAATTCGGGCGATAATTAGAAACATCTGTCTTAGAGCCCGACTTAAATACTGGGAAAACACGAGCAGTTTTCCCACATGCTAGGAAATGTGGAAGTGTCCAGGCAGTTATTAAATATCGTAGGTCAGTACTGGACAAATATAGTACCATATGCTTTTAGTATGGCGGAGGGGATTGCCATCTGGGCCACATGATAAGGATGGTTTAAGCGCTTAATGCATGCGCTGATAAGATTTTCATCCAGCGACAAAGCACTGGATGAGCTAACTGCCTTGGGCTGTTGTCTGATATCAGTGCTGGAGTCTGAGGCCTTATAAACGGATGAGAATGTGTGGCAAACAGTCAGCGACGGCATGCACTTCTACCCCATTTGAGTCTAGTAGTTGAAGGGGACTCTCCGCTTTTGCTAGACCGGTTTAGTACATACTTCCAAAACTCAGCCGGCCTGTCAGAGCGCTTTTTTCTAAGAATTCAATGTACTAACTATGATCCCGTTTATTAGGCGTTTAGAGAGTTCGAAAAAAGCTGAACTCTTCCTTCCACTCGCTGGATGGAGAACATTTAGATTTCCTGTGTGCGTGATCTTTATGCTTCAGTGCACTGATAAGTTCAGATGAGAACCAGTGGGGATATTTACGTTGTTTAGGTGTATACTGGGGAATAAAATTAAGCATGCTGCTCAGTACAAGCTCCGTAAACCGATCAACCTGGTCATCAACATTAGGTTTGTCAGTAACCTGTGACCACTCAACGGTGGACAAGTGATGATAGAGGCCCGTGTAATCACCTCGCTTGAACGCAAATCTTGGAGATTTGTTTACGTAACTGCTGTAGCTCGTTGTTTCGGCTGATGCAGATAATCTTACGTTAAGTGGTGGGGTGGAATTTGTCCGGACGTACAAGAGAGATGTTGGAGCGGGAAACTTCAAGGGGTTGATCGTTTGACACACACAGGTCTAAGACGTTGCCACTGGAATTGACGATGAATTATGTTGCACTAGGGAATTAAACGCCAGAAAGTCCAAGAGCAGGCTGCACTTTTTCTCTGTGAAATGATTGTAATGAGAAAAGGTAAGCGTGCTCCAGTCAATTCCAGGTGCATTGAAATCCCCAAGATCAATAATTCTGTGCCCACTATGAGAAGATATCACAAGTTCAATAGAAGACATGACATCGTGAAACGAGGCAGGGGAAATGCTGGGCGGTAAATAGAAGCATCCAATCAACAATTTTTCACGGCGCTCAAGGTTGATTTCTAGCCAGATCGATTCTTCGATAGTTTCCAGGTCTTTCCGTCTAACGGATTCAAGTGAATTGTCAATGGCAATCAGCACGCCACCGCCTTTCTGTTTGGTTTCACTGAAATCTCGGTCACGGCGGAAGGTGGTGTAGGTCGGGGGAAAAAAGTCCAATGAGGGAATTTCAGTGCCGAGCCATGTTTCAGAAATAGCGATAATAGGAAAAGAAGACGAAAGAACATTAGAGAAAAACTCGAGTGTCTTGGTACGCAGACCCCGAGCATTTTGGTAGAATATGTCTACGTTACACGGCACTTTCGATTCCAGGCACTAGCTCAGAGGGATGAAGCATGTCATTGCGCAGCTCCCCACGAAATGGCTTGAAGAGGCATCCGAGGGGCCACATCGAAGGGTCATTCAGGCGTTGTAGCGTGTCCTCGTCAACTTCGATATAGAATGAAGAATATGACTGGAATCTTGTTTGGAGTCGCCGGCAGGAAATGGGAGACATATCGAATGAAGCAATATGTTTTTTGATGTCAGCAGCAGTGGTGTCCGGGCTCAGCTTCGTACAAAAATGGCCTTTGGCCGTTGTGGCCGCTGAGCTACTACTACTACTAATAATAATAATTAATATTAATTATATTATTATTATTATTATTATATTATATTATTATTATTATTATTATTATTATTATTATTATTATTGCGCTGAACATATCATGAAGGTGTGGATTACGGTAAGCAGTGATGATGATGATGATCAGGCATTGAAACAGAACCATCGGCAAGCAAAGTTCCACCTACGATGAAGAAAGATGATGTACCTAGTGTAACTGTTGTTGCCAGCATCCACATATATGGACACTTCTTTTCTTCTACAACTAAAGCTAAATTTTTCACGTTTTCGGTTTACTCCCACTTTCGTATGTATTGTGATTGCATATATGCAAAAACATGGTTGATCCCTCCGTCATAGGAATCGGAACAACACGAAAGTAAAGCGTGCCCTTACACAAGTAACTGAATGTTTACTGTACATAGATATAAGAGAGTTTGCACAATATATATTCATGTCTGGCAGCTATAGCAACGTTTAACGTGGATGTGCCCACTTTGATGGTTGGTGGTACATCTCCACACCCACGACTAACGTCCCAGCTAAATGATTAAACAAACCCTTATGGTGTAGTAGTTAACGGTGATAGCGTAATCAGAGAACTAGGAGTGATAGCCAGAAGAGCGTCGCATATCGGACGCAGAACTTGGTCGCCATCCCGCGGCATGTTAAAATGTGATTGAACACCGCGGCCGGACTAGAGGGAAACGAAAAGCGCGTGGTGCCGCCCCTGTAGCCTGGCCGCGATTCTTCTAGGGGCGAGCGCGTGAGCGCGAAACGCGGTGTTACAGCCAGGTGAGGCAGGCGCGCGTCGCAGAGCTATGAGCGAGGCCGACACTTTTACGACGCTTGGCTAACGTCGCCACCTCGCGGTGTGTTAAGGCATTGAGAAAATTGAACTTCTATTGAAAACGCGCCGAATGGGAGGGACGTGTAACGCGTTGCAGGTGCTAATCGCGGAGGCCACAGTCATGACGAATTACTTTACCGCTCCCAGAGGGCAACACCACCCCGCAGACCGGGAGAGTGGTAGATATAAAAAGCGCGTTTGTAAAGCCTCTAGAGGCTGTGACCGTGGCGCAGTGGACAGCGTGCCCGGCATCTGTTGTTGCGGACGGAACTTTTAGGGGCGAAGCTCCTTATA
The DNA here is from genome assembly GCF_013339695.2 of Rhipicephalus sanguineus. Lineage (NCBI taxonomy): Eukaryota > Metazoa > Arthropoda > Arachnida > Ixodida > Ixodidae > Rhipicephalus > Rhipicephalus sanguineus. Next base: position 33,148 of record NW_023616092.1, read on the forward strand.
CATCACCTGGTCGGTCGTCGCTCCGTCCGGCGTTCCCCCGCCGTTGCCTCTCCCGTATCATTACTAGATGGCGCTGTCCCATAGAGATGCATGCAAACTGCAGTTGAGTGACGATATACAAGATGGCGCTGTCCCATAGATATGTCTGCAATATGGCGGTTGGGTGAATGCACGCTAGATGGCGTATAGGTGCCGCTGCTCTCAGATTGGCTGCGCCCGTTATCTCTCATTCTCCTTGATCGTCGCCGTACGTGGAGGAGTGCGCTTGCTGGATCGTGCTGCTTGCCGGACCATGGACGACGAGGAGCACCGGGTGCGGAAGGCCGCTGCGTCTCGTGCTCGTCGGCACGAGCGCAGCAGTAATCAAAGCGGCGTATCGCTTGGGTTACTGCTGGGCGAAACCACTGAACATTTCACGGCGTAACCATAATTGCTCCAGGAGCTTCGCGCAAGCTTTTCATCATTCACCCGTGGATATGCTGTAATTTTTTCTTTGCCATTTGATTGTGTATTTTTAGACGTCATTTCCGTGACGGAAGTACGTCACTGAAGTCTTGGTGGACCCTGGCATAAAACACTTTCGTGTTAAAATATTTACTTACGCAACTAAATTGGCTGTGGGATACAAAGAGTTAAAACAGAACATTGAAGTGGGAAAAATGCATGCAATACGAAAGAACAATAATAAAGAAGCAATAACTAGAGTCCTCAGGTTCCTTAATGCGCACAGAACAGTCTAAGGCGGGCCACACACACGACCTCGGGGCGTCCCCAGCGCCGCTGAGAGTTCGTGATGCCGTCGGGGACAACCTCGTAGTCGAGTGCGTCGAGACGTTGAAGTACCCTGTACGGCCCGAAGTACCGTCACAGAATCTTCTCGCTATGTCCTCGTCTGCGCATTGGCGTCCACAGCCAAGCACGATCGCAGGGTTGGTATTGCATGTGGCGTCGCCGAAGATTGTGGTGACGGCTGTCGTTCTTTAGCTGGTTCTTGATGCGCTGACGGACGAGTTGTCTGGCTTCTTCAGCGCGCTGAAGATTTCCTTCGGTGATGTTGGGGTAGCGTGTCTCAAGCGTGTTGTGGCGTTACTTCCCTAGACCAACTTGTAAGGCGTCACCTGCGTCGTTTCTTGCACGGCCGTGTTGTATGCGAGAGTTACGTACGGAAGGATAGAATAACACGTCTTGTGTTCGCGACGTCGACGTATATGACCAGCATGTTGGCGATGGTCTTATTTAGACTCTCGGCGAGGCCATTGGTCTGTGGGTGGTAGGTGGTGGTCTGGTGGTGGCTTATCTGGCTATATCCCAAGATGGCCTTAGTTAGGTCGGCAGTAAACGCCGTACCTCTGTCGGTGATGAGAATCTATGAGGCGCCATGACGAAGGATGATGTCCTCATCGAAGAACTTGGCTGCTTCGGCGGCACTGTCTTTGGGCCGGGCTCTTGTTTCGGCATAGCGGGTGAGGTAGCCGGTAGCTGCGATGATGCATTTATTTCTGCATGTTGACGTTGGCAACATCCCAATTTGCTGGAATGGTCGCCGAAGTGACTCGATCGGCTGAAGAAAGCACGCTGGTCTTGTTGGCGGTGACTTCCGTCGCTGACAGTCTCGTCAGGCCCTTACATAGCAAGCGACGTCGGATGCAAGGCATGGCCAGTAGCACTTTTCCTGTTCTCTTGGGAACGTTTGGGAACACCGAGGTGTCCTGCCGTCGAATCCTCATGCAGGGCCTGCATCACTTCTGGTCGCAATGCTGAAGGCGCCACGAGAGAGTACTTCACTCGAAGTGGCGAGAAGTTATTTTTGAGAACGCCGTTTTGCCAGGAAAAGCGACGCCAGTACCCGCTTGAAAACTTCCAGAAGGCACCTGAGTTCCGGGTCGGCTCGCCTGTCGTTCAGTGAAGAATATAGCGCACGAAGAAGAACACGGACAAAGAAAGACGTGATGCTATGTTCTTCAGTATGACATACCAACACCCCCAAACGCCACGTTCAGTGAAAGTCGGTCGGCACTTATGTTCCCAAGAAGCAGTCTCATCCTGGCCTACCTGCGACGGTACGTCGACGAGGACACGAGGACAGGTAATTGGCGTCATAGGGTTTCTGACCTGTGAACGACGGTAATGTGGAATTCTTGAAGTCTCAGGCTCCATCGGGAGAGGCGACCTGAAGCGTCCTTCAGTTAGCGAACGCAATGCGTGGTGGTCGCTCACAACTTTGAAGCGCCCGTCGTAGAGGTTGGGGCGAAAACTTTGATGTAGCCAGTGCTGGGCAGTATTGAAGATATATTACCTTAAGTGCTCTCTTAGATGCTCTTTGGGTCTCTTGTATTTGCATCGCGATACATCTTCCAAAAGGAGTATGTGTGTCTGTAATTCCGATACATGAAGTAATGTATGGTGTATCTTAGGATACAAGGTACTACTGTCGCAACATCCGTGTGCGAAACAATAAACGCTGGCTGAGCTGCGCTTTTTAAGCAGATACTGCTGTCACTAAGCCACCTGAATAAAACAAAGAACACTGACATACGTTATCTTTTCGCAAGAATTATACGGCGAGGGCAGATGATGGAGTCTGCGTGTCTCTATGGGCCGGAGCAGAGTCACGTGCTGGCATTGCTCGCTCCAGCTCAACAAAACACTTGAACGTCCAGGCGCAGCCAACCTTTTCTGTTTCTTTTTTTTTCTTTTTACTTGTGTTGGTGTCATCGCACTTACTCGTAGCCACTGTACTATGCTGCTTACTCTTATGCGTGCGGCGGCTATCGCGCGTGTTCTGATGGCGCTATATGACCGTTATCGAAGTTTTTCTTCCGTGTATTTCGTTACGAAATCGGACGAATATATGCAAGAAATAGAATTGCTTCGAGTCTCGCGGCTTTCACAGATCAGTGATTCGAATTATCTCGGGAATGTAAGTTGAATGACATGCGATGAGACTTCCTCATAAGGAATGAGATTCTAACCAACTATCGCACCACGAGTAGCCATACTGGATGCAATAGAACAAGCATGTATGTATTCAAGAAGGAATCGTCAACCTGCGGCCCCCGGCCGCATGCGGTTCGCGGGGCAGTACTCTGCGGCCCCCGGCACGACATCAAACCAAGCCCCCCCTCCACTTGTCACTTCCTATATGGAGACAGACGTGGCTGTTCTCAGCGCAAAGGGGCTCGACATGAACAAAGAAAGATCGCTACCAGTTGGCATTGTCCCACATCTTCGCACCGAGGAACATAACGCTTCACTTCCTTTCTTCGCACAGGTCCAACACAGGAGGAAGAAAGAATCCACCGTGGAAATACTACCCGCCATGGTGGTGTAGTGGTTATGATGCTCGACGGCTGACGCGAAGGTCGTGGGATCGTATCCCGGCCGCGGCTGCCTCATTTTCGATGGAGGGGAAAATGCTTGAAATCCGTGTGCTTAGATTTAGGTGCACGTTATAGAATCCCAGGTGGTCTAAATTTCTGGAGCCCTCCACTACGACGTTCCTCATAATCGCATCGTGGTTTTGGGCCGTCAAACCTTAATAATTAAATATTTGCAGGAATACTAGGTCCGGGAGGACCTTAATCTCTATAAATTGCAACCCTGTGACATGCGTGGTGAAAATAAATGTGATTGCTGTTCCAGTGTGTACATCTATCTATCTATCTATCTATCTATCTATCATCTATCTATCTATCTATCTATCTATCTATCTATCTATCTATCTATCTTATCTATCTTCTATCTATCTATCTATCTATCTATCTATCTATCTATCTATCTATCTATCTATCTATCTATCTATCTATCTATCTATCTATCTATCTATCTATCTATCTCTATCTATCTATCTATCTATCTATCTATCTGTGGTGACTCTAAATGCTCCGCGGTGCAGCCGTGGCGCTGCCAGCGTGAGGGAGAACGACATTCTCTTCCCTCCCTCTGCGCCGTAACAAAGGCACGAAGGAGGCTCGGGAGAGGGAGAGAAGGAAAACCAGTTCGCCGAGAAATAAACCCAGTTGGTACCGAGACTCTCAACAACACGCCTCGTCTCCTGCGTCGCTCACGCGTACCAACAATTGGTGACCCGCAGTCCCGAACATGGAACACCACGACGCCGTCGCCAGCCCGACAGTAGCTGTGTTAGCGTGAAGCTTCCTCCCTTTTGGACCAGCGACCCGGCACTTTGGTTCGCCCAAGTGGAATCGCAGTCGCCGCCCGCCGCATCACCGCCGACCACACAAAGTACCACCACGTGGTCGCCAACATCCCACCTGCCACAGCGAGCGAGGTGCGCGACATTCTGCTTGCCCCACCAGCCGAAGATGCCTATCGAGTGCTCAAAGAGGCGCTGATTCGCCGTCTAACCCCTTTGGAGCCGGAGCGCCTGCAGCAGCTGCTACGCGAGACCGAACTGGGCGACCGCCGACCCAGCCAACTGTTGCGCCACATGCAGTAACTAGCGGGCTGCACAGCAGGTCTCGACAGTCGCCTGGTGCAGGAGCTTTTCCTTCAAAGACTGCCCGCAACCGTGCGGATAGGCGTCACGGCTTCCGGAGAGACGGACGTTCCAAGATCGCCGAAATGGCTGACCGACTCATGGCCGTCGCCACGCCAGCAGTTGCCACGGTGCTCGCCGAAGCTCGCCCTCTCCCGCCTTGTTGGAGATTCGTGTGCGGAAATTTCTCGCCTCGCCGACACCGTCGCGGCGCTGCAGTCAAGCGGAAGTCAAAGCACACGGCGGAGTGCTACACAACAGCGGCAGCTGTGCTGGTACCACCGTACGTTCGGTGATACTGCACGGAATGCGTGCCGCCGTGCGAGAAATCGGGAAACGCGCCGAGCCAGCACTGACGGCGACAAGTGCCACCGGCTCAGCGGAAAGTCGCCCGTCGGTCTTCTTCCTGACTGATCGCGAGAAAGGCACTCGTTTCCTGGTCGACACTGGGGCAGAAGTGAGCGTTGTGCCGGCGTCGCCAGCCGATCGCAAAGGCCCGTGTTCGTCACCGTTGCAAGCTGTAAATAACACGACGATACCGACGTACGGGCACCGCTCACTCTCGCTGGACCTGGGCTTCAAGAGGACATTTCGGTGGATATTCGTGGTAGCTGACGTAAAATTTGCTATCCTGGGAGCGGACTTCTTGCGTCACTTTGGACTGCTTGTTGATGTACGAAACTGGCGTATACAGGATCCCCTCTCACAAGCAGAAGTGTGCGGAAAGCCGTCTAAGCATCCGCCTCTCAGCCCTACGCTCGTGATACCACCGGGCACCGCCCGTTTTACGGCTATCCTACGCGAGTTCCCCGAGCGACGCGGCCGCCACAGACCGGCGGAATCGTCACACACAATGTATGTCACCACATTTCCACCACAGGGCCCCCGGTTTACGCACGGCCCACGCCGCCTGTCCCCCCAGAAGCTTGCAAGTAGCACGGCAGGAGTTCGACCACATGCTCGAGCTCGGCATAATCCCGCCATCCGCTAGCCCTTGGGCATCTCCACTACACATGGTGCCAAAGTCTACACAGGAGACAGGCGGCCCTGCGGGGATTATCGAGCCCTCAACCGAGCAACCATGCCCCAACCGTTATCCGCTACCCTCATATTCACGACGTCACGGCCAACCTGCATGGTGCGACACTTTTCTCCAAGATCGACCTCGTACGTGCCTACCATCAAATTCCCATGGCCTCAGAAGACATCCCGAAGACGGCGATAACAACGCCATTCGGCCTGTTCGAGTTCCTCCGCATGCCTTTCGGCTTGAGAAACTCCGGACAGACATTCCAGCGCTTTATTAACGGCGTTTTGCACGGCCTCGACTTTCTGTCATGCGTACCTCGACGATCTACTCATCGCAAGCAGCACACCAGATCAACATGAGGTGCATCTGCGATCAGTGGTTTCAGCGCTGGCAGAGCATGGGAATACTGGTGAACCACGGACAAGTCTGAGTTTTGGGTGCACAAGCTGACGTTTCTTGGTCACGTCATCTCGAGCTCCGGAATTAAACCTCATCCAGACAAGGTTAAAGCTGTCGAGCAGTTACCACAACCCAACACTAAACGTCAGCTCCGTGAGTTCCTTGGTCTCGTGAACTACTACCGCCGTTTCATCCCCCAGTGTGCCACTATTCTACAGCCTCTCCACCTCCTGCTGTCGACACCCGAAGGTGCCGCTAAGGATACAAAGGATGCCGTAAAGGAGCTCTACTGGACGGAGGGCGCCCAAGCGGCCCTTCCAAGAGATCAAGAGACGTCTTGCCGACGCCGCGCTTCTCACTTACCCGCAACCGGAGTTCCGCAGTGCGTCATGGTCGACGCATCGAACGTAGCTGTGGGTGCTGCACTTCAACAACTCATCAAAGGAGTGTGGCGACCAATCGCTTTCTTTTCCCGGAAACTGACATCCACCGAACAGCGGTACAGCACCTTCGGGCGCGAACTGCTGGCCGTCTACGCGACAATCCGGCACTTTCGGCATTACCTAGAAGGTACCGAATTCTTTGTCTTGACGGAGCACAAGCCTCTCATGTAATGCCTTGCGTTCACTGAATGCTGAGGGGGGCGCCCATACAGCCCGCGAACTGCGGCAGATGTCATACATATCCGACTTTACAACGGACATCCGCCACATCAAGGAGTCGACAACGCTGTCGCCGATGCCCTTTCGCGCAGCCCGGTCAGCGCCATAACCTGTCCCACAGGAATAGATCTCAGCAAAATGGCGGCTGCTCAACGGGATGACGACGAATTGCGCCGCTACAAGAAACGTCGAACGTCACTAAACCGGCAGTGGTTACCCTTGCCAGGTACAGAAGGGCTTTGCTGCGACACGCCTACTAGCAAGCCACGACCATTTGTGCCCGTGCACTTCCGTCGCGAGGTATTCGCATCGCTACCCGAGATGTCACACCGGGATCCGAGCTACGCAAAAGCCCTAACGACACGTTTCGTATGGCCCGGCATCAACCGCGATTCCCGACAATGGACTCGTGAGTGTCTCGCAGCAAGCACTCCAAGGTACAGCGTCACACCGTGACCCGTTGGAGACGTTTCCCGGGCCAGATGCTCGATTCGCCACATACACGTGGACATCGTCGGGCCGTTGCCACCCTGTCAGGGCCAAATGTATCTGCTAACTTGTGTTGACCGTTTCACGCGTTGGGCAGAGGCTGTTCCCATGCCAGACATCACAGCCGAAACTGTTTGCCCGTGCTTTCGTCAGTCACTGGCTCTGTCGCTTTGGCGTGCCATCATCCATTACAACCGACAGAGGAAGCCAATTCGAGTCCGCATTATTCGCCAGTCTAACAAAGCTCATCGGTGCTTCGCGCATCAGAACGACTGCCTACCATCCGATGAGTAATGGAATGGTTGAGCGATTCCACCGACAGCTGAAAGCCGCACTCATGGCAAGCGAAGAACACTCCTGGGTCGAAGCACTGCCCATTGTACTCTGGGACATTCGCACTGCTTTCAAGGCGGACGTCGGCTGCAGCGCTGCAGAACTTGTCTACGGCACAACCCTGCGCCCAGGGTTGCCAATGGTGGCTACTTTTCGCCAAATTGGCGAATTTGAGAGGCTTGTGGCGACCTAAAATTATGAATGGCGACATGGCGAATTTTTGGCGATTTTCAGCTTAAGTCTCCACTGAGCTATGCATCCTAAGCTCAGTGCCTTCCCAACGAATGAGCGGCACTATTCTCTGTATTTTCTGGGTTTTGAGGTGCACATTGCGCGCCGTTCTGTATGTCCGTCCTGTAACTCGTGTGTATCTCCTCAATTCATCTAGATGCTTCTAACTCAATCCATCTAGATTCATCTAGATGCTTCAGAGCTTCGCTAAAGTTTCGCTTCTGAAGGGGCTAGATGACGGGTTGGTCGTGTGTTCCGGCCATTTGTTCCGCCAAAGCTCCAACTATTCTGAATAGCTTGGCGACCTATTCACCGCTGCAGTATCCCCTAATCGAGCTCGTATAGCGAAGATGGGGCGATACGCGGGTGTTCGTGCAATAAAAAATTATTTATTCAGGCATTTTCTACTGTTCTCGGTGAGCGTGTGCAATGAAAACAATTGCTATGTAACATTTTACAATGTCTACCTGTTCAATTATAACGCACTGGATTGACGCGCGTAGATATAAGTGATCATATATGAAAGGGACAGTGGCGTCCGGTATCATATTAGTTCACACTGAAAGGTATAAGACTCACTAATGAACGATACCTGTAAGAATTCTGTTCTTACTACTTTCAATAAACCTGTTAAACCCTTTTTTTCATATAAGGGGATGTAAAACTGTCTACAAACGCTTACACGGTTTTCGCCCAAGGTTTGTTTACCACACTTTTACCTTTGAAACGAGCGGACAGGGATGGAAGGATATCATGAGCGTTTTATCCTTTCATACATGCGCCGCCGCGCACATCTTGCGGCGAGTCGGAGAACCAGGTGCACCAAGCACTCCCATGGTGAAGGGGCGATGCGCCTGGCATTGAGAAATGTCAATATACTTTAATGGCTTTGAATGGCACTGTATTCTACGGGGCCTATACATCAGTGAAAATTCTTATTACTAGGATATGCCGCACATATCTAGAATGGCGACTTTTTTGGCGAAATTTCTAAAAAAATGGCGACTTTTGGCGACTTTCTGCTCGTTGTTTGGCGACATTTACTCGAAAGTCAGTGGCAACCCTGCCTGCGCCTGCCTGGCGAGTTCTTTGTGCCTGACCACATTCCCACAAACCCACATTCCTGCTGGCGACTACGCATCTCGCCTACGTCACCTCATGACAAAACTTCGACCGACACCTCCACGACAGCCCACAGAAAGAAGCATATATGTGAGCAGCGAACTCGAGTCGTGTAGCCACATCTTTCTGCGCAACGATGTAGTACGAAGATCACTACAAGCACCGTACGACGGACCCTTCAGAGTTCTCCGCCACGGGAGAAAAAACATTACCATCGAAAGGCATGGCCGCCAGGAAGTGGTGTCATTGGACAGAGTTAAGCCGGCACACATGGAGACCAACCAGTCCACGACAGCAACCTCCGCCCTTCCACCTGAAACCTGCCGAAAAGCGCCACATCCCACACCAGCGACGGACGCCCCAGTGACTGAAAAATATCACACACGCAGTGGAAGACGGACAGGTGCGCCAAATCGCCTCAACCTGTAGCTGCGTTTCATTTCGCTCGTGCTCTCACTAGGGGGGGAGTACTGTGGTGAACTCTAAATGCTCCGCGGTGCAGCCGTGGCGCTGCCAGCGTGAGGGAGAACGACATTCTCTTCCCTCCCTCTGCGCCGTAACATAGGCACGAAGGAGGCGCGGAGAGGGAGAGAAGGAAAACCAGTTCGCCGAGAAAATAAACCCAGTTGGTACCGAGACTCTCAACAACACGCCTCGTCTCTGCGTCGCTCACGCGAACCAACAATATCTATCTATCTATCTATCTATATCTATCTATCTATCTATCTATCTATCTATCTATCTATCTATCTATCTATCTATCTATCTATCTATCTATCTATCATCTATCTATCTATCTATCTATCTATCTATCTATCTATCTATCTATCTATCTATATCTATCTATCTATCTATCTATCTATCTATCTATTATCTATCTATCTATCTATCTATCTATCCATCTATCTATCTATCTATCAACCCGGCACGAGTGTAACATAAGATCATCATCCAGTATCTAATATGGAAAGTTCGGTTGTCAGGAAGGCAACGAATGGCTGGCTGTCACATTGAGACCCGTTCTTATTTATAAAAACGCTCCATAATCTCTCTTGATAGATTGTCTGGGTGCCTGAAGAGCGCGTTTCTTTTATGAAACAGCGGGTTTATTTTGGGTTGGTTTTCTTATTTTTATTTTTTTTGTTCTTTTTTCGCATTCTATACGTATATTTGGACAAGGCTTAGGTGCGCAGTGTACCTTTTAGTCGAAGGGCCAAGGCTGGTTAGTTACGAGGTGTTCTTTCCTGTATTATATATGTTACTTGTTTTTTCCTATAAAAGGTTCAGTTGAAAGAAAGCAGCGCTGTGCCTGTCCACTTATAGTCTTCGTATGTGTTTTTCGCGCTGTTAGCAACGATGAATCTAAACCAACTTGCCCAGTATTCCCTCCTACGTACGATAGATATCATGATTACTCGCCGAGTATAACGGCTGTGGTGTAACGCCAGTTGTGTTTATAGCGTTGGCTATCAACTCTTAGAATAATTCGTAATTAGCTATATTGATAAATAAACAAAGTAAAAAAATCGGCAGATCCCACGTGCCGTGGGAGTCGATGTTATGCGAAGCATGCGGCGGGAAGGTGACCGTGGCGTAATTCTTTTACTGAGTCAAGTGTTACAAAGTGACGCTCAATATTTGTCTAAATTTTATACGCACACATATATGTTGAAGAGCCGCATATGTGTTAAATAACCAGTTCTTTACAGTTGGGTAACGCTGCCAGCGGCAACGTGGGTATTACGAACACCAGAAGCGGTAAGCTGATATGAAGTGCTTATACTTGTGCCTTATGATAGAGAACGCACTCACGTTTCACGAACCCGTGTGCATGTGTGGAAGAAGTTCATGACAGTCTTGAACGAGGTCATCATCACCGTGGTCAGTGAGCACCAGTAGGTGGTTATGACTTGTTATTGGATTCGGTTGCGATCGCGGTGACGAGGAGTCCATGTGTAGTGAAGTATGAGGTATAGTACAGCTGTTCGAAATCGTGAATGCCTGGGTCATTTCGTCGACAAATTGCCTGTCGACACAGCCGGCGACATGTCGGAACCTGAAGTCACCGTTCGCGTTGGGGAGGTATAGGCCGTCGAGGCTGTTAGGCCTGGATAGTGCTAGGTAGACCACCTCAGTGGATGGCGCTTGTATTCGTAGAATATCTGGGCGTATGTGGCCTACGTAGCCTAGTCTACAAAGCAGCTGCCAGTCAATCTGGCATCATCCTCGGTCAGCATTAGGCTATCGCCCAGCCTCGCCAGAAATGAAGGTAACACTGCGTCGTTCTGGCGGGCTAAGTGCACTGACGGTGCGATGATGCGAATGTCATATGTAACTTTCGTTGATGTATTCCTCCGGGGTCGAGCAATGCTTCAATATAGCTTGCTAAATCATAGGAATACAAATTTAATGTTTATTAGACTCATATAAACGCGTAGCCAACACTGTAACCACAGACGTTAATCTCATATGAGGCCTGTATCGCAGGAGTACACATCGTAGGAGTAAAATGTAGTGTTTATCGCTTTCTTGCAAAATTAGATAGCCAGCACCACAACCACAATTGACGTTGCACTGAAATTACGCCTGCGTAGGCTGTTTTTCCAAACCAGTTTATAGACCTGGCGTGGCTCTGTGGTAGAATAGCTGATTGCCACGCAGAATGCTTAGGTTCGATTCCTGCTGGGATCCTAATTTTCATTCTTACATACGTCGGGTTCAACGCTACCGATGGCGGCTTTTCTTAAGGTTCTCGCATTTAAGTGACCAATGTCTGTTCTCGCCGTGCCTGGTAGATATAAACTGTATATCACCTGTGGCGCATACCCGTACACCGCGGGCCATGGTAAACGGGTATGTGCCACACGTGTCTGGAGGAAAGGGTTTGACTACGTACGCGACAGGGATTTTCATGTTATTCATGTCAATGACCCGACAGTCATATTCGTCAAATCTTCTTACCCTCCCATGCCAATTTTGGTCTACACCAGGTTAAGGAGGTGACCACGAGAGCACCCAGACGTAGGCGGCTAGATAGATAGATAGATAGATAGATACGTAGATAGAAACGCTCAAAGTACCAAAGGTTCGCTAAGAAATGCTTCGCATTTAATATATACATATATAAATATTGTTGCACGAAGAAAGCAGGCACACGAGTGCAGAGGTGGTGTACTTACAACAAATATAGCTGGTGCCCAAGCGGCGGTAAGAGGCGTCGTCTTTCTCTAATCTGCGCCAGCTTCCTCTTTCTTTTCACCGCCACATCACCCTGCCGGCAGGTTTTAGCCCCGTCCCCGTGCAAATCATGGCGCAACACTTAATGTGGGTATATAAGGCTTGAGTCTGGCGACGTGAACAATATTGCTGGTGACGTGAGGTAGCAGAGACACGTCGGCTGGTGCGATCTCGTACGTCACGTCTGACAGTTGGCACAAGATCTTGTACGGACCAGAGTAACGAGAAAGGAGTTTTCCCGCTAAGCCGCACGCGGCGACTGAGGGCGTCCAGAGGAGAACAAGGGAACCAGGAGTAAAGTGTGTTTCTCGGTGCTGATGATCGTACGTCGCTTTTGAGAAGCTGGCGACGCTGTGAGTCGATGACGAGCGAGCTCTCGTGCATGGGCGGCCAAGGTGATTGCATCGCGGGCGTAAATCAGTCGCTGAGAATTGTGTGTCAGAAGGTAGGCAACGTGTCGAAGGGCAAGACAGGGTCGCGGCCATACAAAGGTAGAATGGCGAAAATCCGGCGGTGTCGTGACGGGACGAATTATAAGCAAATGTAATGTACGGTAAAGCGGCGTCCCAGTCACGGTGATCGTCGGAAACGTACATGGCAAGCATGTCAGTTAGTGTGCGGTTCAGGCGTTCGGTGAGCCCATTCGTTGAGGGTGGTACGCGGTAGCGATCTTGTGTTCGGTAGAACAGGAGTGGAGCAGGTCATCGACGACCTTCGATAAAAAGTAACGGCCTCGATCCGTTAGTAACTGGCGAGGGGCGCCGTGTGTAGGATGACGTCGTAGAGTAAGAAGTGGGCGACATCTGTAAAGCGCAGCTGGTCGGTATCGCTCGCGCAGTGGCGTATCTTGTGGCATAATCTGTTGCGACGGCAATCCACTTGTTTCCTTTGGTAGAATAGGGAACGGGCCAAGTAGGTCGAGGCCTACACGGAAGAATGGCTCTGTAGGGATTTCAATAGGCTGAAGGAAACCAGCGGGAGGCAAGGCAGGCGTCTTCCGGCGCTGGCACAAATCACAAGAAGCAACATAGCGACGCACAGAGCGATAGAGACCGGGCCAGAAGAAGCGGCGCCGCACGCGATCGTAAGTACGAGTGGATGCCCATATGTCTAGCCGTAGGAGCGTCGTGAAGTTCCTGGAGCACGGCCAGTCGCAGATGCTTGGGAACGACTAGTAGCAGCTCAGGGCCACGGGAATGAACTTTGGCGGCGGTATAAAATCCCATCACGCAAGGCGAACATCCGGAGAGAAGGGTCAGTGGGCGCGTAGCTCAGGTGGTCCATAAGGTTCTGAAGAACATGGTCCTGTCATTGCTCGTCGCCGATGTTGAGAAAGCCGGATAGGGACAGAGTGCAGATGTCCACGTCAGCAACGGGGTCGTCCGGTTGATCCCACGGGATTGCGAGAAAGGCAGTCAGCGTCGTTGTGCATGCGTCCAGATTTATGGAATATGGAGAAGTCATACTCTTGCAGATGCAATGCCCAACGTGCAAGTCGTCCAGTTGGGTCCTTCAAAGAGGAGAGCCAACAGAGTGCGTGGAGATCAGTTACAACGCGGAAGGTACGACCAAACAAGTACGGTCGAAATTTCGCGACAGCCCAAACGAGCGCAAGACATTCTCGGCTCAGTTATCGAGTAATTACGTTCGGGCCGTGGATAGAAGGCGGCTCGCGTAGGCGATGACACGGTCGTGGCCCTGTTGATGCTGAGCGAGGACAGCGCCGATACCATGACCACTCGCGTCAGTGCGTACTTCAGTGGGCGCGGAAGGGTCAAAAGTGCGAGAGAATCGGGAACTCGTAAGCCGCTCAATAAGGGTAGAGAATGCTTGCTCTTGGTGTGGTCCCCAGAAGAAAGACGTATCCTTCTTAAGAAGGTCGGTCAGACGAGCGATGTCGGCAAATTTTTTTACAAAGCGACGGAAGTAAGAAGCATAAGCCCAGAATACTGCGGACATCTTTCGTCGAATAAGGGATAGGAACATTTCGCACAGCGCGAACTTTCTCTGGATCGGGTTGGATTCCTGCAGCGTTTACGAGATGTCCGAGCACGGTAATTTCGCGGCGACCGAAATGGCATTTAGACGAATTCAGCAGAAAGCGAGCCGAGCGAAACACAGAGGGGATAGTTCTGAGGCGCTGCAGGTGGCTTTCAAAAGTCGACGAAAAGACGATCACATCGTCGAGGTAACAGAGGCACGTTGACCACTTCAAGCCACGCAAAAGAGAGTCCATCATGCGCTCAATGTAGGCTGGCGCATTGCACAATCCAAAAGGCATGACTTTGAACTGGTAAAAACCATCTGGTGTTACGAAGGCGGTTTTTTTCGCGGTCCATCTCATCAACACTAATCTGCCAATAGCCTGAACGGAGATCAATGGGAGAAAAATAGTTGGAGCCATGAAGGCAGTCAAGGGCGTCATCGATGCGGGGCAGTGCATACACATCTTTTTTTGTTATCCGGTTGAGGTGACGGTAGTCGACGCAGAAGCGCCAGAAGTTGTCATTTTTTTTACTAAGACCACCGGAGATGCCCACGGACTACTCGATGGATCAATGATGTGCTTGTCCATCATCTTGTCGACCTCTTTTTGTATGATGGCCCTTTCCGCAGTGGAGACGCGATATGGTCTCCTACGAATGGGGCTCGCGTCACCGGTGTTGATGCGATGGGTGACAACAGATGTCTGTCCGAGAGGGCGGTCGTTCAAGTCAAAGATATCCCGATAAGATGACAGCAGGTGACGAAGAGCTGTTGTTTGTTCTGCAGGAAGATCAGGAGCAATCATCTTACAAATGTTGTCCGCAGTCGACGAGGCCGAAGTAATAGGCGACAAAGGTGGGCTGGTACTGGAGAGGGATCAGTGTCTAAAGAAGATACTCATATTTTCCCAAAGGGGTGATATGCGCATGGCGATGCCATGTGGAAGCACGTGGTAGAAATCCAAATTGACGCAAGGGACGCAAGCCCGATTCTCGATATTTGGATAATGACGCTTGGCAGGGCAATATTCGCGTCAGACCGCGTCGGTGCGCGGAGACACACTAGTCGCCATCTGGGACGGGAAGACAGGCGTCAGAGAACAGTTAGCAACTTGTGGGGACAGGCGAACGGTCAGCAGAACTAAACGGGGTGATGCACAAGGTGCGGCGTTTGGCAGAGAACGGCAGATCCAGCTGTACAACTCCTTCGGACAGTCAATTTGGGATGAGTGCTTCGAGAGAAAGTCTATGCCCAGAATGAGGTCGTGTGGGCATTGTTCGAGCACAATATAAAACAATGGCGTAGTGGCCACCAACGGTAACACGTGCTGTACACATTCCAAGAACATCTGCAATGCCCCCATCGGCGACTCGTACTGTGCTCATCGCGGCGGGTGTCAAAACCTTCCTGAGCCTTCGGCGGAGCAGCACTCATAACCGAAAGCTGTGCCCCCGTGTCGACAAGAGATCTGACATCAACACCATCAACTTCCACGTCCAGTAGGTTCCGCAGGTAGGCAGGGTCGGTAGAGGATTTGAAGGCCGGTCTTAGTTGCAGCGTCACCTCCGGGCGCTGCGCCGCCTAGTTCCCGAAGTGAAGCGGCCGGTTGTAGATGGGGACGAGGAGCGGAATGAAAGGTGAACGTGAGCGACGACCTTGCGGAGACGGGGAGCGCTGGACCTTGGCGGACCTGTCGACGTTGATACTCCGATTCGGCGTCTAGGGAGAGAAAGTATGGCTGTCCGACGGCTGGTGGTAGCGATTAGGAGACGACCACCGAGAAGGTGACGACAAGCGGCCGCGCAGTGACGGGGAATGTCCAATACGGGAACAGTTAAAGCAGAGGGTCGATCGTCCACGGTGCGCCACTCGCTGGATTGCGGCGAGGAGAAGAAACCTTGCGTCTGGCTGCGAGGGCGGGGTGAACTTGGTAAGTGTTCGTGTGACGACCGAGCATAGTGACGGCATGCCCAAGCTTGCGATGTCTTCCCGAACGACAGCTGTATGAGGGGTGGAGGGCATGGTGTCCCTGAAGTCGGAACGCACTGGAGCCGAAACATGGCCTCAAGCTCACGGCGAATAAGGCGCGTGATGTTTTCAGGTGCTGCCGGTTGGCGCGAGCCGTGGTGGTCTTCGCATGAGAGGTCGCGGCGGTATTCGGCATCTGTGTACGCATGAGCAACTCGACGTCCCTTTGCCCTGTTCAAAGCGCCGACGCTCCTTGATGATTTCATCCACCGTAAGCAATCTTTGCACATTAGGAGGTTAAAGGCATCGTCGGCAATACCTTTTAATATGTGCCTGATCTTGTCTACCTCGGTCATGCTGTCGTCGCTTTGCCGCAGAGAGACACATCTTGTGTACACAACATAGGACTTGTTGACGCCTGAGCACGGCCCGCTAGTTCTTTCTTGGCAGCCAGCTGACGACCGACCGGTCTGCCAAACAGATCTCGCATTTTCTGTTTACACACATCCCAGCACGTTAGGTCAGCTTCATGAGTGTCATACCATTGCGGAGCAGTTCCCTGAAGATAAAATATCAGGTTCGCTAGCATGAGGCGGGTCCCACCTGTAGCTGTCACTCACTCTCTCGTACAGTGTTAGCCACTCCTCGACGTCAGTCTTATCCGTGCCACAAAATGGCCCAGAGGCCCGCGGATGGGTGAGGAAGACTGCCGGCACGGACGTTGACGGTGGGTGTGCCATCGTGGCGGCAGGCAGATGACGTCCGCTGCGAAGTTCCGTACTGGTACCCAGCACCTCCACCAAATATGTTGCACGAAGAAAGCAGGCACCGAGTGCAGAGGTGGTGTATTTACAACAAATATAGCTAGTGCCCAAGCGGCGGTAAGAGGCGTCGTCTTTCTCTAATCTGTGCCAGCTTCCTCTTTCTTTTCACGCGCCACAATATTTAATACATAAATAATGTTCATACGTGGGTTCGCCCGTCGGCCGGAGCTCGTGCGCTCGAACAGCTGGCACGTGGTCTCTCAACATCCAATTCATTGATGCCATGTACACTGTCCGCCAGAACGACGCAATGTTTTCTTCATTTCTTACGAGATTAAGTGATGGCCACATGCTGACCGAGGATGACGTCAGGTTCATTGAGAACTACTTTGCAGACGTAGACTACATGGGCCACATACCTCCGGGTAGTCTACGGATATGATAAGCGTCATCTCTGAAGTTGGTCTACGTAGCACTATCCAGGGCTACCAGCCTCAAGCCTGTAAACATGAACGCAAAGGGTGACTTGAGGTTCCGACATGTCGCCAGCTCTAACGACAGAGAGTGTCAACAGCATGACACGGTTAGCAGACAGGCCTCTAGGAACTGTCGTTGACCGTACTGCCTTCATTCGGTGCCACAACCACAACAATCACCTCACGCTCGTCGCTCTCGACGTACATCTGCACACGCGCGTGCACAACCTCGAAAAGACGCTTTGCTCACAGAATTGGCGTGTTAGCACTTTGTGAAACGTGGAGCGATGAGCCCACTACCGCGCAGGTACGGAGAGGTGCTGTCCGCGCTGTCGCGGAAGACGCGCCAAGCACGTGCGGGCGCAGGCGTAAGCGCGGACCGCGCCGCCATTTCTTCAGAATCATGGTGTAAAAAAATGCTTTTCTTACACAGTGATCAGAATAAACCTCTGGATTACTGGACCTCACCACGGCTCATTACTGGACTTCATACACGAATCAAATTGTATGGTATTTCTGAATCAATAATTCTTATGCCTAAGGGCAGACTTTCGAAAAAAAAAATAAACCTTCAGTGACGCGTCGTAGCCTCCAAGATTGTGTGCGCGAATCTCGGAGCCCTTATGTGCCTCCGTGTGTTTTCGCGTTTAGATTCCAAGCCTTGTCCTCCATGCAAGCGATGTCCTTGTGCATCAGACATCCTATGAAAGGCGGAAGAGGACTGAAAGGAGGATCTGGCGAAAACATTCGAAAACATTTCGAGGATCTCTCGAAAATATCGCCAACACCACCGCGATAAGAAATTAATAACACAGAACCGCAGTTCTGAAATTCTTTGGCCTTCATCTGTCGCGTCAAAGCACTCCTTAAGTCACTTTCGCCGCACTACTTTAGTGTCACGCAAGAAAGCCTACTGAGATTTGGAAGGGGCTACTAGCTGTCGCGGGTCACAACACACCTGGTTCAATAATCACACGCGCGCACGGGCCGTATATTTACGAGTGCAGATATGATAGTTGACGTCTAAAAGCTTAAGTGGCATCAATTCAGAGCAGTTCGTGACTTTGCTGCGGCCATGAAAAACAATAACTGAAAATGCACGCCAGCTTTTTTTTGTCGCATGCTAATTTACCATACTTTCTGGTGATACGAATTTCGGATGATACGAATATTTTTGGTGATTCCGCGAGATTCTTATCACCGAGGTTTTATTGTATACCACAAGTGGCATAGGAAAATATGACTGCATGACGACCACAATTCACTGGTCCAACAGGAAAAACGAGATATGGCATCGCGCACGTCCTGAAACCCTCTCCCGAGTGACGTGTGGCGCGTGATCTCACACGACCGCCAGTGGTAGTGTTATATACACTCTAAGGTCTTCGTTGGGGAGGCGACTATTTGGCCCGAAGACCCGGCAGCGAACAGGCACTGTGAACCCACAGTGATGTTAATGTACAGATGATGAAGATGTGTATAATCAATGCCTACACTAATCCCGCCACGTGAAAGAGGCCAGTGTGCCGCTGCAGGTCAATGAGACGAGGATCGTCGCATAAAGGGCTTGATGCGGGAGACATGGACACCTAGGTAGTACGGTAACAGCGGCCTGCTGGGGTTACAAGTGGCGTCACGCGATAATTCACGGATGATGTCTGCTCTATAACTGTGTATGGCCGGATAAACCGTGGCTGAAACTTGTCACGCAAACCAGGTGTACGAGCAGCGTGAAGAGCAGCACCTCGTCGCCGGGTCGGAAGGAAATAGCGCGATGTGCTTCATCCTAAACAATATTGCTGTCTGGCTTCTGTATTCATGCAAGCACGCTGGCGACACTGGGCAAGTCGCGCAATGTATCTCTCGGAAGAGGATGGAGATGGATTTAGGTTGGAGGTAAAGAAGCAAATGTCCAGAAGGGAAGTAGGGAATGCCCGTAAACAACGTAAGACGGTCAAGCCGGGTGTCCGCTCAATGGCAGTGTTATAGGAGAAAGTGACGAACGGTAAACCGCGTCCCAGTTTTTAACACGAAAGTGTTTTTATGCCGGACTCCACCAAGACTTCAATGACGTATTTCCGTCACGGAAATGACGTCGAAAATATACCTGATCCAGATGGCAAAGAAAAAGGTACCGTCAGCAGGCATCAAACCCGCGACCGCTCGGTCTGTAACAACAGATGCCGGGCACGCTATCCACTACGCCACGGTCACAGACTCCAGAGGCTTTACAGGCTTTTATATCTCCAGAGGCTTTTATATCGACCACTCTCTCGGTCGCGGGGTGGTGTTGCCCTCTGGGAGCGGTAAGGTAAAGTAATTGGTCATTACTGTGGCCTCCGCGACTAGCACTTGCAACGCGTTACACGTCCGTCCCATTCGGCGCGTTTTCAATAGAAGTTCAATTTGTCAATGCCTCGTCATAGCATCACGCTAATACAAACCAAAAATAGCTCTGCGACGCGCGCCTGCCTCACCTGGTTGTACACCGCGTTCCACGCTCACGCGCTCGCCCCGAGAAAAATCGCGGCTGGGCTACCGGGGCGGTACGACGTGCTTTGCGTTTACCTCTAGTCCGGCCGTGGTGTTCAATCACATGTTACATGCCGCGGGATGGCGACCAAGTTCTGCGTCCAATATGCGACGCTCTTCTGGCTATCACACCTCGTTCTTTGATTACGTTTTCACCGTTAACTACTACAGCTACCTAAGTGGTTTGTTTAATCATTTAACAGGGCTTTAGTCGTTGGGATGGAGATGTACCTCCAATTATCAAAGTGGGCGCATACACGTTAAACGGTGCCATCAGCTGCCAGACATCAATATAGTGTGGAAACTCTCTTATATCAGCGTACAGTAAAAATCAGTTACTTCTGTAAGGGCACGCTTTACTTTCGTGTTATTCCGATTCCAATGACGGAGGGATAAATCATGTTTTTTGTGGTCTCGTTGAATATAAGGGGCCATCATTTCGGCAAGTGTGTGATCAATCGCTCAGTCAGACCGTTAGCCTGAGGATGGTAACTGGAGGCGTCTTGTGAGTGGTGCCGGAGGCTCGGAGAAGTTCGTTCGCAAGTTGAGAGGGGAAGGACTTTCCACGGTCACTGATCAAACATGTGGAGCGCCATGGCGCAGTATAATGGCTGGAGAACGATATCGGCAATTCAGAAGCAGAACCAGTAGGCACAGAAGATGTCTCAGCGCAGTGGGTCAAATGGTCCACAGCTGCACGATGCATTGTTCGCCAGCGGCAGTGATGGAAGGGGGCCGTAAAGATCGACACTACAACTTCAAATGGTTGTCGCGGAGCACGGAGAGTTTGCGGGTTGACAGATAGTGCAGGACCCGACGTATCTCGCTACGCTATTAGTAATGTCAGGCCAATAAAAAGACTTCGAAGGCGGTAGTTGGTTTTATGAAAACCGAGATGACCTGCAGTCGGGTCATCATGAAAGGCTGCAAGGACGTGAGAGCGAAGAGAGCGGGGTGGAATGGGTACCCAGCGGTGATCGTCAGGATGGTAAATTCTGCGGTACAGCACGGAGTTTTCGAGCTTAAATTGCGAAAGTTGGCGACGTAGCCTCGCGTTAGGTGTACTGGAAGTTCCAGACAGGTGGTCTATGATACGCTGAGCGTACGGGTCAGCCAGCTGGCGAGAGGCAAATTATTGGTCATCGTCCGGAGGCAGGTGGTCTATAGAGGCCAGAGAGGGAACCGATGTAAAAAGTAGACTCCGAGTGTTTGTTGTGCGAAGCGGTTGCGTAGGCGCCGAGCGGGGCCTTAGGTAGCGGGCAGCGAGAAAGAGCGTCGGCATCTTGATGTTTTTGCCACACTTGTAGATGATATCGAAGTCATACTCTTCAATACTACGAATCCAGCGACCGAGGTGTCCCGACAAGTCTTGAGTGTGGAAAGCCAGCATAACCGTGGTGGTCCGTAAAAAGGGTAAAATGACGGCCCTGCAGATAGGGTCGGAACTTCTGCACCGACAAGATGACGGCCAGGAACTCCTGCTCGGTGATTGTGTAGTTCCTATCGGCTGCAGAGAGTGCGCGGCTGGCGTATGCAACCACTCGTTCTCGCGAAGAGTTGTGTTGCAGAAGAACGGCTCCTAAACCACGGCCGCTGGCGTCTGTGCGCAGGAGCGTCGGTGCGTCCTCGTCAAAATGGGAAAGTACAGGGTCGGTCGTGAGGGCATCCTCCAACAGCTCAAAAGCCGATTCACATTCTTGAGACCACTCACAGGGCATACCGGAGGCAAGCAACTTGTGTAGTGGTGCAGCTATTGAGGCAAAGTTTCGTATAAATCGGCGAAAGTAAGAGGCGAGACCAAGGAAACTTCGCAAGTCTTTAGGCTTCTCAAGGTGAGGAAAGCGGAGCACCGCAGCGGTTTTGTCGGGGTCAGGACGTATTCCGTCGTTGCTCACAATGTCACCAAGGACCTTAATGGATTTTCTGGCGAAATGGCATTTCTTGGTGTTAATTTGAAGACCAGCCCCCGTAAGCCACGTCAGGACTTCATCCAAGCGTTGCAGGTGTTGAGGAAACGTTGACGAAAAGGCCACAACGTCATCTAAGTAGCACAGGCAACTATTCCATTTTTGGCCACGCAGCACGGTGTCAGTCATGCGCTCAGAAGTCGCGGGTGTGTTGCATAGCCCAAAACAACGTTACTAGAACAAACTCAGTTTCAAAGCTCCGTATCTCCGCCGGCGGAGGAGGGTGGTCCGAACGGCGGTCGCGAGAACTAGCGGCGCTGCAGTTCCGTCTTGCGTAGAGTTAGTGTATATGCTACCTTTAGGTAGCAGAGTTGCGCATCTCTTCCAACGCCGCTAGCAACCATGCACTGCGGAGAAGCTGCCGCTTGGGCCAATTTTTTTATTTCTCGACGCCGCCGCTGCAGCGAACTGAATTAACACTAGACATCGACAGCCAATGTTTATCGCCGGTCTTCGACACGCCAGACAGGTTAATCGGCGACACGGTAGGCATGTCGCCTGCAAAAACGAAGTGCGACTTCACCGCATAGCTGTGGTTGCTAGCCGGACCTATGCGCTACTCTGCTACCTAAAGGTAGCATATACAGTGACTCTAGTCTTGCGCCACTGTCGGCGCGTCGTCTGCTGCCACGGCATAACGCTGCGGTCCGCCGCGCAGTTGCTCGCGGCAACTGCGCGGCAACTTTCTTATTGTACTTGTTAGGTGGATACTTACGTGGATATGCATAAGGTCGTCTGTATGCATTGGCCCGCGTGCGTTGTTCATTGATTGGCAAAGAATCGATGTTCGGTCTATATTGCCACGCCCACTTGTTTTATTTTGATATTCGGGTTTGACCAGCAAGGACAGTTATCAACGCTCGACGCTGTCCGCGAAGCAGTGTTCGAGAAGCTTCGCGATTGTACTAGATCGTTTTGGTAAGATTGCGTGCTGCACGCGAATGCTCCAGCTTTGTCGAGCGATAACGCCGCCACCAGCGATATCGCTGGAAATTTCGATAGCGCCTGTATAAAAGCCGACGCGCTTGACCGCTTGTCAGTTGATCGACGGTCGACGCTCTGTTCGCCGCTATCAGTGTATTGCTGTAGTTTGACTTTCAGTTTCCCGGCCACAAGTTCGGCCAAATAAAGAGTTTCATCTCGGACCTGCTGACTGCTGCATTCGTCGACGTCACGACCTGTGACAATATTTGAGCTGTCTACATTGCGCTTAACTTCCAAGCATAGGAGTTCCTAAGCGGATGAGGGTTTTCAGCGTAATTTTTATAACTACCACCACAATTTTAGCCGCTGCCGTCTTATCTAGACCAAGAACAACCCAACACGTTTGTAAAAGCCTTTATAGTGTACAAAGAAGCGTACTACTCGAGATACAAAAACGTTCTAGAAAAACAGTACTCATGTTTCTACAATTTATTGAAAAAAGCTTTCTCGAAAAACATCACCAATGCTTTGCAATGTTTGCCAGACACGTTTTCGCGACGGTTAAAGGGATAATGAACCAAAATCGGAAAATTTAACGAGAACTCGGTAAATGAAATCTCAGTGTGCGATTACATCGAATAGACGTCGTCTCTGAGCAATTGTTTCGGATAGTTGTATTTTTGGTGTCTCATCTTTCTACGTCGCATCCTTCTACGGTGCCTTAAACAATTCGAACAGATCGGCTGTGATGTGAGCACCGAGCAGTTATTCGCGCGTACTCTGTCGCTAGAAGAATCGTCAGTATTCAACCTCAGTTTTTCAACTTCACCGAGCAGATGTTCCATGCCCGCGGCACTTCTTACACTGTACGACAGCCGTTTGCGTTCGTGCTGTAGCCGTTCACTACGCAGTTAAACTGCTCGTCAACTACAATTATATTTTGCACAAGTAAGTCTCCGTTCCCGAAGGAAAGTGTGGGATTGGGCTAGTTGGTATACCTTCATTAAACTTCTCAGCGCAAAAATTTTGACACGGTACAGATAAAAACGAGGACCAGCGCTGGTCCTCGTTTTTTCTATGTGTACCATGTCAAATTTTTGCGCTGAGCAGCCCGTTCCCGAGCCGGCGAGTGTAAAATATTCCGCACATCTTGCGGATACCTCGTCGTAAAATCTCTCGAAAATCCACTGCTTTGAAAGCATAGCGACAGCTGACAACTGATCGAACGTCAGTGTGATGCAACTCTCAGTCTCGGTAGCGTATATAGGTAATCGCCTGCCTTTCGTTTTGCTGTTCTATTTCTGGCGGCTCCTCCAAATTGGGCACTGGGCTTTCGCGGGACGCCGTGCGTTTTGGGGGGATTTGCGCCTAAACCCCGAACATTTTAGCTTTGAAATATGGGGTGGAAGTGCTGGGAACAAGCGCGGCACGGCACCTGACGCGACTTCCCACTTTCCACGTGGGATCAAAACTTCTTGTCCCGCAAAGACACGACGATAGTGCTTTACAATGCCGTTACTCTCAAAATGAACGTCACAGACCTTGCATTTCGCAGTAAGCTTTCTATCTTTGCGATGCAAAGCTTGGATGGCGTAGGGTTTTGGAGGTCCGAAGAAGTGTCGTGAAGCGGAGTCATCGTTGCGGTAGCCGCTCTTGCAGCCCGGCGCAAAGCAAGTCAGCATACCGCACTGTGAATCTGTTCGCCCTCTTTACACTTCGTACGTCATGCACGTGTCTTCGTACAAGACGCTAAGCCTGCTCAAGAACAGTCGCAAAAATGACGAGCTAACAAAGCGCAGACGACGCTGTAACCCACGTGCGCTCGTACATGGCGGCGCCGATCACAACAAGCGCCAGCCGCGGGAGCTAGACGTGACTGCAGCGCCACTAGTTCTCACGACCGAGACGCGGACCGCCTCTCCGGCGGAGCTTTTAAACTAAGTTTGTTCTAGTAACGTTGGCCCAAAAGGCATGACGTTGAACTCGTATAGGCCGTCCGGGGTGGCAAACGCTGTTTTTTCTTTGTCATCCTCGTGCATGGGTACTCGCCAATAGCCGGAAGGCAAGTCTAGGCTCGAGAAGTATTCAGCACTTGTAAGGAATCAAGGGCGTTGTCAATGCGTGGCATGGGGATAGGTCCTTTGAAGTGATATTATTAGGCGCTCGGTAATCGACGCAAAAGCGTACAGAACCATCTTTTTTCCGCATCAGAACAACAGGAGACGACTGCAGAACAACAGGAGACGACCAAGGGCTGGCTGAGGGGCGGATTATTTCCTGTTGCAGCATCTCGGCTACGTTTTCTTCGATGACTTTTCCCTCGGCTAGGGACACGCGGTGCGGGCGGCGGTGCACAACAGATGTTCCGTCGGTCTGAATGCGATGTGCTGCAGCGGTAGTTTGGCCCAAGGTGGACGAATAGGCATCAAAAGAGTTTGCGTGCTTCTTCAAGAAAGCAAGCAGCTGCTGCTTCTGCGAATCTCTCAAGTCACCCCTGATGACTGCTGCAAGGGCGGAGGAACAAGCACGATCAGCAGCAGAATGGCCTTTGCAGGAGACAGGCGTGAGGGGCACGACGCATACAGGCTCCGGATTGGCAACAGGCCACTGTGGTGCCCCGCGGAAGTAATATTTTATCTGATGTTGCGTTCGTGGCGGCGACAAGAGCTGAACCATTGTAGAAGCAAACATTGTAGAAGCAAGAGCTCTGCCTTTACTAAGGCAACGGGGTGAAGGGGCGAGCAATACATCACCAAAGTCGACGTCACAGCTGTTACGATTCCCTGTTCACGTGGTGGCAGCTCGGTATCTGTAGCAGCGACGAGGCGTAGTGACTTGTAGATGTCGACGCCAAGCAAATAGTCTGTGTAGGTAAGGTGGACGACAGCTTGCCCACAACAAATAGCCAGGAAAGCAGACGACAAAAAATCCTATCCTAAAGGAGTTGGCGAGAGCACGGGCACAGCCCAGAGAACTCTATGTGGTGAAGGATGTCATCGATTAGCACGCGGGCAGTACAGAGAGCGGATGGGCGAATTGTGTTCGCCTGGGCTACAACCAGCGTATGCCCATCGTTAGGCGTCATCACTTTCCTGAGACGGGCACACAAATTAGTACGAAGAACAGAAAACGTAGCACTGGTGTCCACCAAGGCATCGACGTGCACTCCTTCAACTATTACCGCGATCATATCGCAAGGGTGCGCTGGAGGAATTTCAGTCCCCTATGTGAATGCCGTTTTTCCTCCGAAAACTGCATCGCTTAGTTTTCCCGACGGTGGTCAGAGGTGAAGGAGGCAGGCCGAAGTGGAGACGAGGAGCGACGGAAAGGCGAAGGTGATCAGCGTCTGGTTGACCTATAACTATTGCGCACTTCACTCGATACGAACGGAGATGGAGACCGACGCGGAGGTAGAGAGAATAACGGCGGCCTCGGTAAAAGGCGCCTCCGGGGAAATCACGTTCGCACATGCCGTACCCTCGACGCTCGTCTTGCTGGCGCTTTCGGCAAAAGCGTGAGATGTGGCTGCGATAGACGCAGTAATAGCACGTAGGCGGAGATGATCGCCAAGGTGGGTAGTAGGCAAGGTTTGGTGCACCGGGTGATAGCGCAGTCAGCAGGGCAGATGAGGGCTCAGGTGTTGGTGATGGGAAGCTCGCTGGGGTCGCGCCAGCAAGCGACGCGTACGCTGGTGGCGGCAACGCCAAGTTGGCGCTACCTAGAGGGTGTGGCAGCAACTTGCGCGAATGTTGGTAGGAGGCGAGTGGCAGTGGGTTGAATGTGCGCCGAGTGGGTCAAGGACGTTAGCTCCTCCCTGATGATATCACGCAAGGCCAAGGCTCATTGGGACACAGTGTAGGCAGTGAGAATCCCATTGACCGTATTCTTCGCGTATGAGTGCCCTTATCATGCCTCGTAAATGTGGGTCCGCCGTAGAACGTGTATCGTCACTGTCTGGTTGTAGGCGAACAGACTCGAGTTCGTCGAGGCGCTTGCATCTCGTGACCAGTTCAGCAACGGTAGCCGGATTCTTGATGGCAAGAGCATTGAATGAGAAAGTCGCAATACCCTTGACAATGTGCCGTACCCTGTCCAACTCTGAGATTGATGCATTGACACGGTGGCAGAGCGCAAGAACATCCTCGATAGGCCATGTACGACTCGCCCAGATTTTGTTTGCGAGCCTCGACGGGTTTTTTTTGGCGGGAGCCGATCGAACGTCCAGTGTGCCAAAGACTTGACGCAGCTGTTCTTTAAGGTAGCCCAGTCGGGATGTCAATGTGGTGGTTGAAGAACCACGTCTTCGCGACACCTGTAAGGTAGAAGGAGACGTAAGTTAGCTTTTAGGTGTCGTCCCACTGATTAGCAGAACTGACACGCTCGAAATCGTCCAGCCTGTGGACGCAGAACAGCGAAGAGATGAGACTCGCGCTGGGGGCTGTTCACGACGTGAGAAGGCGTGGCTTGCGGTGCCAGAGTGGGGACGGTAGCAGCACCGACCTGCTCGTGCACTGACATATGCCGGACAGCTGGCACAAACGGCGACCTGAGCGAAGCTCCAGGAGGTAGAGCGGGCGAGTAGAGGACGGGGGATCCAGAAGCAACATCCACCACGTATGAGGGCTTGTGGTCGGGCAGACGTTTATTGGGCCCGAAGACCCGGCAATGAACAAGCACGGTGAACCCACAGTGATGACGATGATACACACGAAGAGGATGCATACATATATATATATATATATATATATATATAATATATATATATATATATATATATATATATATAACGACAGATACATTTGCTGAAAAGCCATCGGAGACGAGAACACAATGAACAAATTACAAGCGATAAAGAGCAAAACAACTGCCACAGCTTGCTAAAGCCTGCATTTTTTTTGCCCGAGTTACCTTTTAGCGCTGTTCTATGCGAATGTTCTCGGTAAAAAGCTGTAGAAGTGGCTTTTCAAGAAGAGCTGCAACCTTTTATAATAATGGCTCATTGGTGATTAAGAAGTCCGATGAAGTACAGAATGTTTTCCAGCAGTCTCAGGGTGGACTCGCGGCTTTTTCCATAGATATAACATATTTTTACTATTCCCTGCCTCGTGACTCCTTGTTTCCTTGTATGGGGAATGCATTGACATGCTCGGTGAAGTCTCACTTCGCAGGAGTGCAGGAGTGAGCGCACCTGGTTGTCTAGGCCTAGTGGACATGTATCTCACGGCCGCATATGCAGAGTGGAATGACGGTGTGTATCTGCAAAAAAATGTGTGTGTCAATAGCGGCCTGTCTTGCACTGCTTTTGAGTAATTTTTTGTTGGCGTAGTTGGACAGGGCAGTGACGAGCGAATAATGAGTTTAGAATAACAGAGAGCTGAGCTCTTCAGACGTTGTGCGTCTCTTCAGTTGTTAGTCGGCGTTTGTGGTGTCCTGACTTCTTTCTTGTGTCCGTGTTTGCACGCCCTGTCTTTTTAGAATGAATAATGAGTACTGCAGTCAAGAAAGTGCTTAGGTTCGTAGATGATTTTTAGCCGTATTTTGGTATGATCTGCACAGTTTCGCGTCACATGCAAGTCAGGTAGTGTCCCTCTTTAGAATGCGAGTCAATCCGCTCAGTTTGACTCGCTAAATGTCAAAAGGCTCCTGGTTTCGGTTTCTAGACCTTAGGTTAACGTTTCATGCGAAACATACCTGCTGGCGTATGAATCACGCGCGGATAAACGTCTGCTGCCGTATACGTCTGGTGCCGTATACGTCTGCTCATAGCAAACTTGTTTAAGCGCATTGTGAACACCTGTTCCACTAGTGCGACTGACCGATCATGTATTCATTTGGAGGAAGCTAGCTTCCCAATTAGGTCGCTAAGCTTACTCCAGCTGGGTATCCGGAGGCATTTTCGGTCTCCGTGGCTGAAGGCTTCCGTAGAAAACGGAAGACCAAATAATGTGCGAGCAATGGTGCAAAGAAATATAGAAATAGACTGGAACTGAAAAAAAAGACGGGAAAATGGCAATCGTGTGAAAATTGTCGCTGTTCCATGCAAGCATCAGGTCAACCAGCGCTTGTAAGATGTTGGGCAGTGCATGGGAGTGCGTGTACTTTTTGCGGCACCACATAACATTTCTCAGCTGGCAACTTGACGTGCGCTGCAAGACAGAAGAAAACGACTGTGCAAAACGAAGCACAGGTCTGGTTTGTTAATTGTCAATGGCGTTGCGTGTACTTTTGCGGCACCACATAACATTTCTCAGCTGGCAAACTTGACGTGCGCTGCAAGACAGAAGAAACGACTGTGCAAAACGAAGCACAGGTCTGGGTTTGTTAATTGTGTCAATGGCGTTGTCTACAATACCCCGCTTTCATGCGGCTCTTGTTATAGCGGTCGCACCGGGGATGTCTCAATGACAGATTGCGAGAGCATGCGTGCACGTACGTAACAGCAGCGATGGTTTTTGAAGGAACATATCAGCAGATGTGGACGCAACGTTAAGTCTGGCGTCACAAAGTTATTGACAAACACGAAGATGACCGCGAAGTAACATTAGTGAAGCTTCAAGCGTTGCCTGTGATCACCTGTCTTGTGTTAGTAAATCCTCAGTCGCCCTGTCAGATGAGGAGCTCGTCTTGGAAAGCAATACATGTCGCAGAAGTAAACGATTTTCTACAAGGAAATGTAGACTTTGGCAAGGTGTGGCAGTTACTTTCATTTTTATTGCTTGTATTTTTATCAGTCTTCGCATTCCGGATGCTGTTACGGAACATTTATCGGTTGGTATATAGAAAAAATTACACCATTTCCGCTAAAGGGGACCATGAGGCGATGCGAAGCCGGAGCACTTGCACGATCGCGTTCCGTTGGCGTTCGTTGGGCATGCTACCGACCTCGCGTCGAGGAACGCGAGAGGAACGCTACGCGCGTCTTGTCTTCTAGCCTGGTCGTTAACCACAGGGCGAGTGGGGAACGGGTTTGACAGGCGAGCGAGAGGGGGGCAGCGTAGGAGGGGAGAGAGAGGGGGAGGGGACGCGCATGCACTGGTGCTCATCGCGGCGTTCCGCAGGAGAGAATTCGGCATGTTTAGCCCGCGTTTCAGAGGAAGAGCGGAAAGAGAGAGAGAGAGGGAAAGTGGAGAGGGGAAGTGGAGAGGGGGAGGGGAGGGGGGGGAAGAGGGGGAGTGGAGAGGGTATGCGCATGCACAGTAAAGGTGGTCACGCCGCACACCACCACACCACACCACCGGATTGAACTCCGCCATAAGATACTTCGCATCTGAAACAAAACTTTCATTTGGTAGTATGCGTTGGTCCCCGTCTCCTCGTGCCCCTGTGTAGTTATGTGCTCTTATTTCAAGTACCATGCATCAGCAACTCGCCCAATCACCCATTCTGACAAATTTGTGCTAACGGGAGTGCCGACATTACGTCGGACCATGAGCTACCCTTCACACGCCATTGTAGTCGTGCCTGGCAAGCCTACGATATGCTTACAAGTACGGAATTTATACAGGGTGTTTCAGCTAAAAAGCACCAAGTAATAAAAAATTAAACATAGGTTCTACGCATCTCCAATTAGCGTAGTTGTTCTGAGCCATATAGAGCACGTCATAATATTTTTTCCAATCCGCCAAGTTCGGTAATTAACACAGATTGCCTAATGAACTTTTGAAATAATAGCTCTAGAGAAAACTTTTCAATACAAAAGTTGTAGCGCTTGTTCAGGAACATCGAATTTTTCAACCATATTAAGATAACTCCCTGCTTAATTTTTTTCCGGCCTTTCTTTAAAGCGCGCGAATAAAAAAAATATCACGTGACTGCCGCCTAACGCGCGGCGCTTTTAGTGCCCTCAAATGTGTGTTGAACGAATTATTAAAGGCTGCTCCACGCACGAAGGTCGATTGAGCAGGCTACCGGTGACTGAGATGGACGCTAAATGATGATAGGGGCGTACCATCCAAAACAAAAAAAAGATCTACGAAAGAGCGGCCGCCACGTGTGAGTGCATCTTTTATCTCGGTCCTTCATCACTCTGTAACCCTCGATCGCCCTCGATCGTGTAAAAATAATTAAAATGCCTATGCTGCATCAAATGCTGCCTACGGACTCATGTGGCATTTGCTCCATGGCTGCCGCTTTTTCGTTGAAGGATTTTTGTTGTTTTTGTTTTTGAAACGGTATGCTCATTTTGTCGCTTAACGTCCATCGCAGTCACCGATAACCTGCCATCGATCTGCAGGTAGCCTTTGATAATTCCTTTAGCTTACTTTGAGGGCACTAAAAGCGCCACGCGTTTGGCGGCAGTGACATGGTATTTTTTAAAAGTTCGCACGCTTTAATGAAAGGCCGGAAAAAAATTAAGCAGGGGAGTTATCTTAACATAGGTTGAAAAATTCTATGTTCCTGAACAAGCGCTACAACTTTTGTATTGAAAACTGTTCTCTAGAGTTATTATTTAAAAAGTTCATTAAGCAATCTTTGTTAAGTGCCGAGCTTGGCGGATTGAAAAAAATATTCTGACGTGCTCTATATGGCTGAGAACAATACTGCACTAATTGTAGACGCGTAGCACCTATGCTTAATTTTTAAAACTTGGTGCTTTTTAGCTGAAACACCCTGTATAGTCGCCTGTCCACCTCATAATGCTTAGGTCAATGAGAAGAAGGGCGGCGTAGCACCTACTTGTTGACAGCTTCGAATGCAATGATGCACACGATGTGTGGGATCTGCCGAATTTTTAAACGGGTCTAACCCTGCGGGCTTCGCATTCTTCATTTTTGATGGAATTGTTCTAAATTAGAACTAAACAAACGCAATAAGTGTTAGTTAACGTCTCTAGATTGCCCTTTGAGTTGCATAGAGAGGGAGAAGCAAGAAAAGACAGGGAGGTTAACCAGACGCACGTTGGTTTGAGTTGCGTAACTTCTGGTTCAGCTTATGACTTGTAGCTAAATGCATACACATTCATTTCGTCGCGGTACTGTCTGGTGCGTAACGCTGCAGTGTTGGTGAACATACCTGGTTCTATGGCGCCGTTACCGCCATTTACTGCATACCCGCTCACTCGGCTGGCTGTTGACGTGGCGCTGTCGTTTCTTGGCGGATTACCATGGTTAACTGGTGCGTCTTCGTGGCTGGTACTCTGGACAAAGGAACATGGTTTGCGCTATAGGACTGTTCGTTGCTCATTAGTAAGCGGTTGCTTTTACGACCTCCTGCGTGTAATTCCAAAATCGAAGTGACGTATCTGCGCGAAATAAAATTGTATTCTCACAACGTAGGGTGGGACATCTGTGTGAGATATTGTTCCAGGAAGGAGCTTACTCACACGACGCAGGGGATGTTCCCTACATGCGTTCGAAAACATCACGGTTCTGCTGACACTAAAACATTATGATGATTACTCGAATTCATGAGAAGCAAGCATAACGCTTCCTACTTTCATAGCACCACCTTGGTGCCGACGCTACCACTTGGGAACTGTTCTGTCATTGTCACACTTGCGACACTGCAAACGCACTCGTTTGTGTCCTTTGCTAATCAATGTGGACGATTTGGCCATTGGTGATACATGATTTAGGCATAATACGCGGAAAAATATAAGGACGACAAGCAGACGGGGACGGTGCAGTGTATTGCACTGTCCCCGAATCTTGTCGTCATTTTTTCTATAATAATAATAATGTGAAGACGTTTATTGGCGAACACTCCGCGACGATACACGATAGTGACAGACAAGGCGGGGCCGACCTAAACACGAGCTGCGTTCTCTCCGAAAGCAGCCGAAGAGGGCGACCCACTAGACGGTGCTCGAGAGGACGACTCATTACTGAGTTCGAACACTTCGCTAAAATAATAATTATCTGCGGTTTTAGCCCCAAAACCACGATACGATATGAGAGACGCCGTAGTGGAGGGCTCCGGAAATTTTGGCCATCTGATGTTCCGTGACGTGCACTGACATCGCACAGCACACTAGCCTCTAGCATTTCGCCTCCATCGAAATGCGACCGCCGCAGCCAGTGCTGTTTTCTTGCGCGCAGTATACCTGGATGCGCCCTTCGTATCGATCCTCTTTATGTGAATCTGAATCCCGACCGAGGCCGATGCATTTGCGATGGAGGCGAAAAGTTTGAGGCCATGTGCTTAGATTTAGGTCACGTTAAAGAACCCCAGGTGACCGAAAATTCCGGAGCCCTCTATTACGGCGTCCCTCATAGTCATATCGTGGTTTGGTACGTTAAACCCCAGATATTATTATTATCTTTATGTGAATCTTTTCTAGAAACAGGCTCCCATCTGCACCTACGTTATGTTCAGTGCGCATGATCATATTGTTCCTACAGAACAGGTGTTTCTTGTAAAAAAATAAAGAAAAATGCCAGGCCTGCGCGGAACACGCCGCACAATGACGCAAAAGCTGGAAGAGTGGCCTCTCTAAGCCCGTCGTAAACTCTCTTGGGCGACTACTACAAGTACCCTGCAAGGTACCCACTATGCAATAAATCATCATAGCCTCATGCTTCGGAGAAGCGAGCAATCTAATACACAACTGTAAAGCATTATGTGCACTGTTGATGCTGTGGATGATGACGATGAAGAATTATGGCTGAGCCCTTTGTAACGGGTGGGAAGGTTTGCACTACCTACTCGTTACGGAATTCACATTGTGACGCCTGGGTTATTTTACTATTCTACCACGCTATACACTCTTAACGTGATTCCTTGCCTGGAATGACGCCTATACACGGTTTTATGAAGGACATCCAAGCACCAGCGCGGCTCTGTGGTAGACTGCTCGACTGCCACTCAAAGGGCCTGGGTTCGAATGCCGCTCGTTCCTGGATATTCGTTTCTGATTTCGGGCGATAGCGGTTACGGACCGGCGATGGCCGCAGCGGACAACTAAGGCACGCAAATCGGCTGTTGTGATCTCATAAGAGCTTCACTATAAGAAAAATTCGGTAGATCCCACGCAGTGCGGGAATCGATGTAATGCGAAGCACCCAGCGAAGAGCTGCATACAGCTTCTTGTTTGTTTTTGATGCAAATTAAATCATTCATGCCATGACATCAAGTTCATTATATATCGCATGCTTATTATGCATGCAGGTATGTATACACTTGTATATACCACGCTAAGGAAATGTACATTCTGGTATATAAAAATAACGACTGTCCTTATATTCGTCACACTCTTGTCATGCCATACGATTTTGGTATATACCCAGTTAGCGCACAAAGACAATGTCATATCAATCATGCCGTACACTGTAAGGGAAGAACGCTTTGAATGTGCTAGAAGATCAAGTCACCATTCCCCTCGCTCCGGCGTTATCATTTCCATCGGTACTCAGAAATCGGCAAAACTGGAAGGCGTCGTTGAAGGCGACAAGCACCTGTTGATGAACCGCGAAATTCGCATCGCAGAGGAATAGCAGAGCTATGTAGAGGGAAAGCAACAGTGATGCTCACGAATTTCGGCAACGAATACAAACACGTAAGCAAAGGCACGAGAGTTGCCTACATCGAAGAAATTGCGGAAACCACCAATGCTTTGACCCCTCAGCGATTCTACCGAACTTACTACGACAAACCAAGCTCCCTAACCAGCTTTCGACGTCAATCCGAGCCTTACGAAGCCTAAACAAGAACAGCTAAAAACCCTGCTCCTGCAATACAAGGACTGCTTTTGTCATCGTCAAGAATTCGCCAGACCCCAGTTGCAAAATAACGCACCCTAACAGCGGAAACTGCCAGAGCGCTCCGTCAGAGCCCGCACAGAGTTTCGATGCCAGAAAGTGAGGCGTAAAGAAACAAGTCGACCAAGTGTTGCGCGACGACATCATCCAGCCCCAAGAGTCCGTGGGTGCCACCCGTGGTGTTAGTGAAGAAGTACGACGGAACCCTACGCTTCTGCGCCGGTTATAGCCGCCTGAACAAGACCACGAAAAAGGACGTGTACCCTCTCTCAGGGATAGACGACACCCTGAATCGACTCCACAATGCGAGGTACTTTCCTTCGATGGACCTCAAGACCGCTATTGGCAAATCGAAGTCGGCAAGATAGATCAAGAGAAGCCAGCCTTTATAACTCCAGACGGCCTCTTCGAGTTAAAGGTCATGCCCTTTGGCCTTTCCTCGGCACCTGCGACTTTCTAATGCGTCATAGATACAGTGCTGGCTAGCTTGAAGTGGCAGACGTGCCTTGTGTACTTGGACAACGTCGTTGTGTTTGCCTCAGACTTCGACGAACACCTCCAGCGCCTTGAAGCTGTACTTCCAGCAATCAAGACCTCCGCACTCACCCTGAAGCCAGAAAAGTGCCGCCTCGCGTACGAGGAGCTCTTGTTCTTGTGCACGTCATCAGCAAGTCTGGAGTTCGCCTCGACCAGCAGAAAACAGTTGCCGTCGCTGCCTTCCCGCCGCCCAGCGAGAAGAGGGCCGTACGCCGATTCCTCGGCTTGTGCGCCTATTACAGACGTTTCGTCAAGGACATTTCACGGATCGCCGAGCCACTAACGCAGCTCACGAAGACTCACGTGGAATTCAGGTGGGAAACGGCGCAAGTTGAAGCATTTCAAGAACTGAAACGACGCCCGCAGATGCCTCGGATACTAGCGTATTTCGGCGAATACGCTGGTACGGAAATCCACACCGACGGAAGCAGCGTAGGGCTCGGCGCCGTCGTTGTCCGGAGAACTGATGGACTGAAAAGGGTTATCAGTTATGCTAGCCGGTCGCTATCTAAGGCGGAAGCCAACTATTCCACAACGGAAAAGAAATGTCTTTCCATCATCTGGGCTACGTCAAAGTTTCGCCCCTGCCTCTATGGCAGGCCCTTCAAAGTTGTGAGTGGCCCCCACGCCTTGAGCTGGCTAGCTAACTTCAAGGACCCTTCAGGTCGCCTCGCACGGTGGAGCCTAAGGCTTCAAGAATTCAACATTACACTCGTATACAAGTCCGGAAGAAAGCACTCTGACGCCGACTGCCTGTCTCGTGCCCCGTCAAACCACCACCGCAGAACGACCAGGATGAAGACTGCTTCTTGAGAATCACAAGTGCCGACGACTTCGCCCAACAAAAGCGAGCCGACCCGGAATTCAGGGGCCTTGTGGAATACCTCGAGGGCGGGACCGCCGTTGTTCCGAAGGTATTCACGCGGGGACTCGCGTCGTTTTCTTGCGCAACGATGTCCTCCTAATGAACAACTTCTTGCCGTTTCGAACCCGTCACCTTCCCGTGGTGCCCTCGGCAATGCGACCAGAGGTCCTTTAGGCTCTGCACGACGACCTGACGTCTGAAACCTGGGTGTATCTCGTACGCTCGAAAGAATACAGGAAAAGGAAAGTACTACTGGCCGCACCTTGCCGCCGACGTCACTCGCTATGTAAACACTTGCCGGGACTGTCCGGGACGCACGACACCGCCGACTAGGCCAGCCGGACTTCTTCAACCTATAGAGCCACCTCGACGGCCGTTCCAGCAAATCGGGATGGACTTACTGGGGCTGTTCCTGACGTCCAATTCCGGAAACAAATGGATCGTCGTAGCTACCGACTACCTCCCCCGCTACTCCAAGACAAGGGTCCTGCCAAGAGCCAGTGCCGCCGAGGTAGCGAAGTTCTTTGTGGAGAACATCGTCCTGCGTCACGGCGCCCCAGAGGCCCTTATAACCGACAGTGGTACGGCGTTTACTGCTGACCTAACTGAGGCAATATTGAGATACTGCCAAACAAGCCAGCGCCGGACCGCAGCGCACCACCCACAGACCAATGGCCTCCCCGAGCGGCTAAACAAGACCATCACCGACATGCTGGCCATGTACGTCGACGTCGAACACAAGACGTGGGATGCCATCGCGCCGTATGTGACCTTCGCAGACAACACGGCCATGCAAAAAACAACACAAATGATGTCGTTACAAGCTGGTCTACGGAAAGAGTCCGGTAACGACGCTCGAAGCAATGCTACCAACCGCCACCGACGAAGACAATCTCGACGTCACCGCTTATATGGAACGCGCCAAAGAAGCTTGACAGCTCGCCCGCCTGCGCATCAAGAACCAGCAGAGGGTCGACAGCCGTCACTATAATCTTCGACGACGTCACATAGAGTACCAAGCCGGTGACCGTGTGTGGGTCTGGACGCCAATACGCCGACGGGGACTTAGCGAGAAGCTTCTTCTACGATACTTCGGATCATTCAAGGTGCTCTACGTCTCGGCGGACGTCATTGCGAACTCTGAGCGGCGCCGCGCACGTCCTGAAGTCGTCCATGTCGTGGGCCGAAAGCCGTTTTTTGCGTGTCTGCGAACATGAGGACTGTACTTTTTGCTTTATTATTCCACTTTCTTTGCATGTGCACTTCCATTTGCTGCTTAGGAATCGGGACGATGCCATTTTCAGAGGAGGGCAATGCCACACGCG
The DNA here is from genome assembly GCF_013339695.2 of Rhipicephalus sanguineus. Classification (NCBI taxonomy): domain Eukaryota; kingdom Metazoa; phylum Arthropoda; class Arachnida; order Ixodida; family Ixodidae; genus Rhipicephalus; species Rhipicephalus sanguineus. Next base: position 70,189 of record NW_023616092.1, read on the forward strand.
CTCCTTTCTTTCTGTTTTATGTTAACGCCCCCTTACACGTGTTACTACTGTCTTGCAGAAACCACGCCAGAATGTCTGGAAACCTTACAGATTACTTTGGGATGATCTTATACTTGAGCGCGGAAACGCGAACAGTACAGTCTTTCTGGAACTAACGCGGCCACCACCGATAATGCTTGAATGTTCCATATCGCTTGTATAAAGGCCGACGCGCCTTGACGCTGAGGCGATTATCGACGGCCGACGCTCTGTTCGCCGCTATCACTGTATAGTGTGTATTGCTGTAGATTGACTCCGTTTCCCGGTCACAAGTTTGGCAAAATAAAGAGGTTTATCTGGGACATGGTGACTGCTGCCTTCGTTCAGGTCACGACCCCGGGAGAATATGCATGTCATCTAGGACATGATATACATGCCGCGCTCATGGCGCGCTCGCGTCCGTTTCACTAGCTCGACATGTACCTACTTTAGTATTGCATGACGTAACTGTATACCGAACATAAACGTCGGGTGGTAACATTAAAATCATAATTTCATGTCCTGTACAGCGTGACTTACATGCCACGCTCATGGTGCGCTCGCGGCGGTTTCGCTAGCTTGACATGTACCAAATTTGATATTGCGTGACGTCACAGTGCCACGAATATGAATGAAAGGTGGTAACATGACAATCATGACATACATGTCATGAAGGGCATGGTTTACATGCCACGCCCATCTTACTGTCGCGGCCAAGTCGTTATATCGATATACACCAAAATTGGTATTGTACAACGTGACTCTAAGACAAACATCGATGAGAGGTAGTAACATGAAGATCGTGACATGCATGTTATGTACGGCATGGCTTACATGCCACGCTCACGGCGCACTCGCCGACATTTCGCTAGCTTGATAGACAACAAAATTGGTATTGCGGGACGTGTCTGTACGACGAACATAAATGACAGGTGGTAACATGACAATCATGACATGCATGTCTGTAGGGCATGATTTACATAGCACGCTCATGGTGCGGTCGCGGCCGGTTCGCTAGACTGGTGCACACAAAAACTGGTATTGCGTGACGTGACTGTAAGACGAATATGAATGAGAGGCAGTGACATGACAGTCATGACATGCGTTTCATGTACAGCATGATTTATATGCCAGGCTTATTGTGCAATCGCGGCCGGTTCGCTAGCTTCATATGCACCAGAATTGGTATTGCGTGATGTGACTGTATAAAGAAAATAACACGCAAATCATTACATGCAAGTCATGTACGGCATATTTGCATATTATTATGGTTACAGCGTTAAGGATATACAGAAGAGGGTCCCAAGGTCAGAAAACCGTACCGGGACCCTCTGGCATGATCATTAGACAAAAATTACAAAATAAGCACGAAAAATGAACAAATGAAATATCAAGTCAACCTAAAAACAAGAGTACAATAGTTATACTGTCAGCCGGAAGCCCACCACAACAGTGTCATGATTTACATGACACTGTTGTGGTGGGCTTCCGGCTGTTTTGATAACTTGATATATACCAAAATTGGTATGGCCTGACATGAGTGCTGGCGAACATAAATGGGAGATCATGCATTGTATGTGCCAGAATATACGTTTCATTAGCGTGGTATATACCGTACTCTACGTGCACGCATGCATTCATGACAAAGATGCGATATAATGGACTAGATGTCAAGCGTGAATGACTTCATTTGCGTCAAAGACAAACAAGGCGATGTATGGAGTAAGACTTTGGTCTGGGTGAGTTGGTTCATAGCAATGGGAAGGCAGCGCTCGTGTGTGTAGCGTGTTTTTGTCCGTTGTCTCAGTTGCGCTGTGCCTTCCCATTGATGTATGGAGCTCTTTGCTGGCTGCTTGGCATTACATCGATTCCCCCAGTGCGTGGGATCTGCCGGATTTTTTTACGGCGTTTATGTATATGTTGCATTGTTGTTACTACGCTTTCTATGTTTTTGTGCTGCTTTGGTGCTCCTAATATTTGGTGCTTTCTGTGGTCTGTTCCTTGGTCTGATGTTGCCATTTGTAATTACAGAAGTTGAAGCTCTGGCAAGGCACTGCTACGAGTGCCTTGCCAGATGGCACATACCCACTACAGAGCCCACTTCTTTCACTCCAAGTAAACAAAAAGTTCACCAAACTCTAGAGGCTACCGCCATTAAAAGCCCTAAATAGGACGTTGAGGTAGCCTAAAGTTTATTTTTAATGACCATTAGATGAATAACCCAAAACATCTGACAGGGTCGGCAGACATTCTAACAACGTGTTACGGGATCGGTAGAGTTGCAAACATTACCACATTTGAGAGCGTCGCCTTTGCTGGCTGGTACGCCCAGAACGAACGGCGCCGCCGCTTTGTTTTAACTGAAATTTCGGCCTTTCTGGCGGCCGCGCGACAGCATCTACGCGCCATTCTTGAGAGTTTGTATTACGCTCACATTGTGAGACGCCTGCAACGCTCTTAAAAATGATTAGATTTTGGAGCCAACTTTTAATTCAAGTGTCGCTTAGCTTCATTTTTGGGCCCAGGGCTTCGGTAAGCTGATAGAGAGAGCGGCTTTGTGAAATTCGTAGCTTCTTTGTGCCACAAGGGCGGAGTACACAAAATCTTTTGATGCCCTTTTTTTTCTGCCTTTGTTGTGAAAAATTGGGATTTATTTAGATCAATTAGACAAAATTATTTTTAAAAACGCATCTTGACATCCTGATCGCGTCTTCTCGGATCAATTTGGATTAGGTATTACTGGGCAGAGACAGCTGAGCAGATTGTTGTAATTACTGAACTTCTCATTCTTATTTTATTTCTCACTTATAAATAACGGCGGCCTTCCGAGCTCGAAGGCTTACTTCCCGCAATATTTTTGATATTTTCACAGTTTTTAGTGTTGATGCTGATTGCCGATTTATGACGCAAATTTCTCTTTCTAATGGGTCTAAGCTGCTGCTGTTATGTTGCTGTGGAACAGTTAGTGTGTTTGTAACCTTTGACAGGAGGTCCGCCTGCACACTAGTTCACCTGGAACTCCTTTTGTACGTTTATGCCGGTTATTTTCTACTAGGAAATAAAGAATATAATAAATTTGATGTTGTTTATGATTCTACATGAAATTTACAATGCACTCTAAAGAAAAACGTACATCTGGCGCTTCTTTGTCAGCTTTAGCAAAATGTTCGAAGTCTAACAAGGCAATGTGGCGCAGTAAATGTTAACTTTAGGGAAACATTATTTTTGGCGATCACCCATTCTTCTCTGGTATTTTCCAAACTTACCCAAGATTCCACATCATTACATTGTTTAGCTGTGGATGAACTCGCCCTCAAAGTACGAAACGTTGATGGTAAGTAGTCAGTACCTACACCCACATGGTCCTTTTGGTACAACAATTATAGACGCACACGTGTCGATGACTGCCAGCTCGGGCTCCTTGATAGCGATATCTTCCTTGGCTTTCTGGCGACCTGGTTCACGACCCTCAACCGATGTGTCGGCCGGCTCAGTTGACCGCTGGGGGCCAATTTTAGTGGTCGTACGAACACTCGCTTTACTTGTTCCCTGCATTGTTTGGACCTGTGCAATAATGGCGAATATTTAATGAGTTCATAGCACAGAGCATGCAGCCTATTGTATACTGCGGTTAAGTGGTAAATATGCATTTGCAGAAAGTTGAGGCATTTAAAAAAAGAATGTGATTAAGATGCTTATCTATGCCGTGGTTGCAATAAGCACTGATAGCGACGATTGACTCTCTCAACGTAAAGGTGCCGTTGTTTCTTAGAATTCGGAGACCAAATGTAATACCAAGACAAACTGCATTATTGACCAGCTTGACTAAAGTAGAAGAAGAAATAGAATTGCGTCTGGCTTGCTTTAAAAGCAAACAACTGTTTGTGTTCCTTCCAGCTCTCAGAAATGCTTTGTAGTGTAATTTCGAGTAAAGGGTCCCTGAATGGGCCAAGAAATGTTCCAGTAAGCTGGAGCCGGTTACAAGTACAAAACCGTAAAATAATAGCTGACAACCAGACGCTGAATGAACGCACGCGCTGTTTCTTGAGCCAGTAAGCGCATTTAATTCGCTGTGCATGGTACTCGACTCCTTATATTACTCATGAGGATGTCAGAGTGATCATCTCAGGAGAAACTTACTTCATCAGGCGGGCTATTTAAATGATGGTCAAGTTTACCACTGTGCTATATGACGTAAGCAGTGCTTTATATACACACCCATTACCAAAGGAAATTATTAAATAAGGGCGATTCGGTGATTTCAGCTTCTTTATCATATTGTGCGAATATATTTATAACTTAGTTACAGTGTAGGATGGTCCAGCAGTCAAGATGGCGGTTGTTACTTCCAGCACACCGACACGTCGTCTGCCTCTTCTTCGCACACCTCACCATAGTCATAGCTGCAACCCCGCTACATCGACCTCCGGCGGCGAAAGCGCCGACTCGGCGCCTGTTAGCAGGTGGTGGGCGAAAGGTACGGCTTCAGGCGAGCGACGTGGACGACGTTTGAAGACGTAGAGGGCGCCGTAGGGTCCAGAGGGGCGATGTCATAGGTAACCTCAGTCACCTGGCGTAGCACACGGTAGGGGCCGGAGTATTTGGGCAATATGTTGCTTTAAGCCACACCCACGAATGTAAATTATATTTCTGGAGCCGACGTTTCGACAAGCGGACGTGTCTTCTTCAAGGCTGCAACCTTGCAATCTGGCAACCCTGAAAGTTGCAGTGAAGAAGACAAGTCCGCTTGTCGAAACGCCGTCTCTAGCACACCGCCCCTATTTAGAAATTTTTCATCGCAAGCTTCCATGTTCCCCTGACTCCTGTTTTTTTTAAAAAAAGTCACAGTTTCGCCGCAACGGCGAAGCAATGATTGCGATAGCAATGAATTGTAATGTACGCGAAGAGCGGAAAGCAGCTCGAAATTGCCAGCGCATCGCTCGAGCCCAAAGGACGCACGAAAAGAACGAACACAGGACGAGCGCGAACTAATGCGTCACAGCTCGACACTTGAAGCGCACCGCTCAAACATAAAGCAGGACGCACGAAACAAACGAACAGGTACACACAAGACGAGCGCGAACTAGTTGTCACGGTTGTTACTTATTTCGTTTGAACAGCGCGCTCCTTTCGCAAAGGCGGCCGCTGCAGTGAGCGAAGCGAAGCACCCCACCGACCGCCCCTTCTTTCCTTGAGATAAGCGCACGAAAGCGACGACGCCCTGTAGAGCGAACAGCAACGGCGTTCGCAGGGGCGGGGCGGACGATCTTTAAAGCGCGCAACACGCGCGCACGTCGCGCCATCTATGTGGCCACTAAGAAAAGCATGCTGAATTGCATGGTGTATATAAATAGCTTGCCGTTAGCAGGCTGAGAGACGGTGCTGTCGTGGCCTCACGTCTAAAGCGGCGGGCTGCAAAGCGAGAGGGCGCCGTTCGATTCCGCGCGCCGGAAAGAATTTCTTAATTATTTTCTTTGTGGCCTTTCTATTAATACATACCTATACATATACGGTGAATGACGGCGACGGGGACGGACATTTCCAACCGAGACTGTCGATATAATTGCTATCGCAATAAAACATACTTCTACGAGTTTAGCACATAACATGCGATCAGCTGCCGGAGATGCAACCGAACAAAGGCTAAGGCGTGTTGACAGACTTATGGCTCATTCACAATGGGGATTCCGCCCGCCACAGCGACCGGAATTCGCGCGCCGCCGAAATTCCACATTGTTCACACCACTTAGCAACCGCACCGCCGAAACTAGGGCGTCTAGTTGTCATCGTCCCTTCGCGCGAAGGAACGCTGGCATCGACGCGCTCGGCGTTGTGTACGCGTTTCGTTATGGCGAAGCGCATAAACAGGAGAAGGGTCGTCGAACTGCTGGGCCTGCTGCAAAGCAACTTTCTGGCGATGTCTGACGAGGATAAACATGCATTCGCCGAACAAAAAACGACGCAAGCAGTTGTGGTTGGTTCGTCTTGATTTGCAAGACGCGAGAAGCTTGGTCGAGCCGAGGTAATGCTACCCGTTTTGCGAGATCGTGATGATGTATTGCAAAGATGCTAATCGCGACAACACTTGGCAGAGAGCTACAGGATGATTACGAAAGACTTCGCGTTGCTGTGGGCTTCGACGACTGGGATATCACAAGTGCACCGCCATTTTTTGAATGTTTGACTCGCGTTCCAGTTGGTTCGCGGTGAGGGAATCCGGGGGCAGCTGCCGCAAAAATCGGTCCAGGACCGATGGGCGCGAAATGGGCTTTTCCGGCGGATCTCGCTGCCGCCGAAGCGGATTCCGCGCACTCTCGCCGCCGAATGTCTCAGTGTGAACGAGCCATTATGCTGCAAAATATGAAGCGGCAGAAGGAATATACATGCCGCAGCCGACTACAAGCATTGGCGCCATAAAGATTCACATGCAAGGTTCATGAAGCGCAGCTACACACGGACTGACCGCGTTCTGGTCAAACCGTCAACGCTGCACATCTTTCGCCCAGCAGAAACAGGAATGCGCTTATCCGGAGTCGTTGGATTGCTAACCATGAAAAGAACTACACCAACACTGGGATGCCTGCTGGAGTAAGCACATCGTATTGACCTTTGCTGCATCGTAGTAGTATAGCAGCACCTTATTGGGCACGTGGTGACGCCCGTCACTCAGCGCTTCTAAATGGACGTTGGGCCACTTGTTACAATGCTGGAGGGCGGGCGCACGCTTTGTTCAGACAGCCGCTATTTCGACCACGGTGCTTAGAGGAATGAGTACGTTGATCACACACCACTGGTAAATCTGCTGTGTTTTGAACTTTCTTATATCTGTTCGACCTGCAAGGGAAGACAACTGCACGAAAGCTTGTCGGCTGAAGCCAACGAATACAGAAGTCTGAGTGTTTGCTTGCTAGAGCGCAGCTCTTACGCGGCCGGTCATGAGTTTTGACTAGCCATAGTGCGTAACCGGGTGACCAATTAGCACCACGTAGCACACGAAAAGCAGAGCTCGCGCGCTTGCGCATGCGTAGGCTTCCAACACAAGCGAACGACTGACAAAGGGGTGGATGCCAAACACGCCACATACCCGATGGGTTCGGGAAGCCGCAGGATGCGCAGGATGCTCTCCGTTGCGGCGCTGATACTCAATTCTGTCCCTAAGTATAGATTACGTCCGAAACAACTCAAGGAGGCTCTAGAGCTGGGAACCACGGCATGACGCTGCAGAATTCTAGAAAGACGAAGACAGATGCGTTGCCGATGCCGCTTGGCGACCAGGTTACAGAAAAGCCCGACACGCAACAAGCGTGGTAAATACAATGGCATGACACTGAACGTCATCGGGAACAAACAGCGCAGTTACATTTAATTTCCGGTGCTGGCATATGACGGGCGTTCTGGTCAGCGCGTAGCAGAGGCATAGCCAGGAGGTGGCGCACCGGGCCCATGCCCCCCCGAAATTTATTTCTGTCATTAGATAACACTCGACCCTGCCCGGTCGCCACTGAAAATCAAACGCCTGGTCCCACCGAAAGAAATTTCTGCCTACGCCACTGCAGCGCAGTGCCTACTGAGATGCCTGAAGCAGCTCCTAACAGCTGGGCAAATTGATGTGTCAGCTAAAGGGCACCAAAGATTTGGTAAGGGCACCAAAGATTTGTTCATTTCAAGAACATGTCGGGATGTTAACCACCTGCTTCTTTCTATCACCTCAGTTTCGAGCAAGTTACGCCGTGCGAAAGGCACATTTTACAATATGCCTTCGTTTTCTTAAGTTATTTGTGCCTGTGAGATACTGCAGTGCGTCACACATAAAAAAGTCCTCATACATTAAAAATGACTGGGAAGACCGCCTTACACGGCTAACAGATTTGCTGCTCGGCTTGCTTTGCGATGATGACGTAGAAGTACTACCAGCCGTGCTTCCGCCTGCACCCTGTTCCTGCGGTAAAAGGGACGAAGCCAGCTTATAAACATTACATAAATCGTCAGCAATAGTTGTAGTCACGCGGAAGTCAGATTTTCGTTTTTCGGTCTGATGGTTCCATTAAAAGAGCCATGACACCCAATTTTCGATCGTAATCTGCGTTATGTGGGTTACTTTGTGCATGCACAAACAAGCTGGTGAAATTTACCGCATTTGGTCGAGCACTTAAATTATAATCCAAAATTTGGATAAACAAGCGAGCGGCTTCACAGCCGTGACGTAGCAAGCGGCTCGATGCGCGAGCGAACGATCTTGTTCCCTGGTCAGCTACGCGTGCAGTCGAGCTATTTAAGGTTTCTTCAGCTTAGCAGTGAAATTGAACGCTTTGCAGCGTCTGAAACTTTAGTGGAAGACGACAGCTCCGCTCCATGCAGCTCATGACGTCACACACGCCATGGTAAAATGGCGGTTGCTGGCGGTGAGCGGAGTTTACAGCTGGCGACTTCTGTGGCGTATTTTGCAGCGAAATGTTTTTTTAGTCGATATCAAGATATGTATAGGCACAAGAGACTCGCTACATCTATTTTTAGCTTCTATTTTCCCTATCATGACCAGTGGCGTAGCCAGGCGGGAGGGGCGCACCGGGCCCGTGGCCCCCCCGCGCCCCCACCGCCGAAAATTTTTTTCCACTGTGGGATACAGAGCACCGATTGACACTCGACCCCACTTATCTGCCCAGACCCATTGTCGGATCAAGGAGGTGCCCCCCCCCCTGAAAAAATTTCTGCATACGCCAGTGATCATGACTCCTTTAGGCGCTTACGCATTAGTATTTAAAAGGTCCGTAAATTTTTATAGAGAGGAGCGAAAGCAGCTGAAAACTTGGACTTTTCGGGAGCTTGATTGGGATCTAAAGATATTACCGAGTAAATGGACCGATCTCTGAGGACATTTGCCTTAAGTGTGATATCAAGAATCGCCGATTATGGTCACACGCGATTGGAAATTCGACATTCCTCGATATATGCTTTCCCGCAGAAAACATTGGTATTGTTACCCGTTCCGTAGGAATGCGCTGTCCACACAGCGAGTCTCGTCGTAAAGCGTAGCCTCTCTCATCTACAGCATGCGAAACGTGCTAGATAAGTTCTTTGCGACTAATACTTACATTGTATGCCTAAATAGGCTGTTCCACGGGTAAATACTTCGCGAAACTCCACCGGCTGCTACATTTGTGCACGGTTGACAAGGTATCCCTTAACATGCTATCAAGTGCTGCTATAGACCTTATGCAAAATTGCTGCCATCTGCCGGAGGTTTGCCGAAGCTACCGATTCGGCGCCATGTTGGAGGCTTGTGTCCGAATCGTATTGCTGTCGCTGCTGCAACTGCTTGCTTGTATCTGCTTTCACAGCAATCAATCGGGGCATAAAAATGTCAGATCAGTGTGTAAGGACCATGCACAGTTTACCGTTATTTAATAGTCAATGCGTTGATAGTTATTACGTGTAAATAACTGCCTCACGAGAACATGCAGGCCTGCCATCGTTGAGAATGAAGCTATGCGGTGGGTTGTAATTTTTGTTTTCAGTGTAGCGATTATATAGCTATCTGAATATCCTGCGTGTATTGCAGGATGGTATGGAAGAATCTTTAGCACTCGAGACGACTAGGCGCAGTGATGACGGTAAGTAAGAAAGTGCTGTTGACCCATTTAAAAGCGTATTTCATAAGGGGCAGCCTACGTCCTGATGTATTGTTAATCTTATGAAAAGAAAACGTTGTCCTTTTTTTTTGACATAAAAAATATTTCGCTGCAGTAGTCACTGACGTAACCTATGTATAGAATAACTGTACGATTAAACTGTAAAAAAAGCCTTACGCATCTCACGCGCGTGGAAAGTGAACATGAAAAGTGTTAGTTCCACCAAAGAGTAGGTGGCGAATAGTTGGCACTGTCTGCAATATCCTTCCGACATATGCTCCTAAATAACACGATACGCCAATAACATTTGCGTTCGCATCGTCAATTTCGGGGCCTACTACAGTAGGCCCCGTTGCACCAAGACAGTTGAACCCGTTGCGGCAAGACAGTTTTGCATCGCCGAATGAACGCCTGCGAAACGACCTCAGCGCGCAATCAACGATAGCGCCCCCACGGTCGATTATAACCTATTTCCCGAAACAGTATTTTCTTCAATTTCATACGAAAAGTGCCACACACTTGCAGCATCTGTTGACATTTCATAGCACACAGGGGTGAATATGGGATTTTCCCGAAGGGGACCAGCTTTTGGGAGAACCTGATATGTCCTCTCCTTAGGATATACATAAAAAAATAAGGGATGGTCAGGACATCCGGGCCGTCCCTTTGAATTTGGCAGTCGTAGCACATGAAATGCTTGAAAATACGCATAGTGAAGCAATACGCGCGCAAAGCATCCCACGAAACGCTACCTTGTTAAATCCACGAACAAAAACACACTACAAAAACAAAACGCTCCAGTACATTCGGTCCGTTCGCTGAGCATCGATGACACGCTCTAGCTACTTGTCTAACATGTAATAGGTGGACAGCAAAATGACGTCTTCCGGTTCGATGACTAGCTCTTCGCTGTTTCAAGGGGGTGCCGTTCAGTGTAATCGGGGAGAAAATACGTACTTTCTGCGACGCGGTTGTTACCAGTTATCTTGCCTCCTCCCCGATTACACTGAACCGCACGCAACTTGAAGCAGCGAAGGTTCCTTGAAGGTTCCGTGAACCGGAGGTGTTGTAGCAGACGACGCGCCGTTAATATAATGACGTCAACAGCAGTTCAGGCATGCACGAGTAGCCGCGATGCCGCTTTGATGCTGGTACACGAAGCCGGTTTGTCTGTGCCTGCAAGCACACGGCTCAAAAACTGTCTCGTTCCGGCATGGCACGAAAGAGTATTCTCTGGTCAGCGCCAATGTTGTCACATACCGCATCTAATAAGAACGGCGAACGTAAAGACAGCGTTTGTCGCAAGCAGTAGCCGAAGCAACGTTAACGATCTGCCGCTTCTCATCATCCGCGAGGAAATCTATTAGCATGGAGGTTAGTTCCTTGAAAATCTTTCTTGAGCACCCCGATTTCCTCAATCTAGAAAACACGGCACACGACAATATGTCGGCACTGCCGCTCCTATTAGCCTCCACACACTGATACGTACGCGGCGTGTGCGCCACATGCGAAGCGCGCATAGCCTTCAACATGGCGGAAATGCACACGGCGGCCGCTAGATGGCAGCAGATTTTGCTTAAGGTCTATTAGAAGGTATAAATGTCAGTATGTCAAAGTATGCCAAAGCTAGATTGTCAGCGCAAAGATTTAAATTGACGGCCCTCCAAATAACTTCTGAAATATCCTAGTGCTAGCGCCACGGCGTTTTGCGGAAAAAGATTTTGATTTAAGCATAACACATTAACTTATCACATTAGTAGGCGTGCAATGAACTTTAATAAGCAAAATCATGCCACAATATTTATTATGGCTGCCTGGTACACGAAGGTGCCCCTAGTTTAGTGCATATTTTTTGGTTATTTAATGACTATGTACTTATTATTCACCTGTTCACATTTGTTTTGGTTCATTGCACTGCACAAAACTTTTGTCCATAAAAAATTTGGTTTTTTATTCAGAGGAATTTGAGTTAGGAGTGTTCGCGTAAGGCCCACTTTTAATGAAATTTCCAATTATGAAAAATTAACAAAAATGATACTTGCTTTATAATGCCCACACGCGCTAAAAAGGTGTGCTTTACAATGAAGACTATTAGCTTTTGTGCTTATCACTTTAAAAAAAAAAAACCTCTTCCCACTTGTCCTCATACATTAAAGGGACACTAAAAAGCAATACGATTTTTCTCGCATTAGTAAAGTAGTCTTCCACGATACCAGAAACACCATGCTTGCTGCGAGAAGACGCTTAATAAGCGAGAAAACGCGCAAAAAGAAAATACAGGTGGCGACGCCACCTTGGAATTTCCGCACCGTTTGCCGTGACGTCATATATTTTTGACGGCGCCTGCTTGGGCCTACGTAGTTCCTAATCGGGTAAATCGAAGTACATTGTCCTCTGAGGGGGCCACAGACTTGACATAACGAGTTTGTGGAAATTTTGTCGAGCCAGTGGCGCCAAAATACGTTAAATGTTCTGTGAAATCTTTTACGTCACGAATTACAAAGTTCGGTGCGAAATTTAAAAATGAAACTTTGAACTTGTTTTCTCCTCGAATAATAAACCTATTGTGGTGAAATAAACTAAACAAGAGTGCTCCGAGCACACTTTATCAATCTAAACCAATTCATTGTTTCTCTTTAGTGTCCCTTTAAAGATATGTGAGCTGAAAGAAGATAACTCTAGCTGCAGCGCAGAACATACATTAGTTGACTCACTGCATTGAGAACACCAGGCACGACACTGCTATATTTCCTTCAAACCTGCTTGCATTAAAAAGTTGGCAAAATGCATGTGTCTTTGGCATTATACCAGGCTCGTATTGAACAACTAAACGAATGAAAATTGACTGGTAACCTACTGAGACCAAGGTCAACCTTCACTGATTCACGATGAGGTAGCTCCACGCTCAGGTGCCTCGTGAAAGAGTATGCTGTGCCAAGGAGCTTATTCGAACAGGATGGTAACCTGTGGTGTGCAGTATCTCGGGGAACTGCATTTAGCTCTACGACAGTACTTGTTTTGTAGCGTTAGCTACACTTGCCTAGCCGGAGCCGATTTCGCGTGGAGCGTCATGAGCCGTGCTGCGCATGCGCGAAGATCAGTGATGTCACACGCTGGGTCACCGGAGCTGGCATCTCACGCGCTCTCCGACACCGCCGCTGCTGGTCTGCGTGGCATTCGAGAGGAGTGACGTCGTAGACACAGTGACGCCAGCGCGCGCGCAGCTATTCGCCTTCGCTGTGCAGTCGCCGTCTGACACTGCGTTGGGGCCGCTTGACAGCGCCTCTGACTCGCGTTTGCAGGTGGGTAACGCCATGGAGAAGGAGAGCGCAAATGCTACTCGACGGCGCAGAAGAGCCGAGAAGCTTATCTCATCGGATCCCGAAGTAGTTGCCTGGCAATTAGCGGTTACTGTGTTGTGGGTGGGCTTCGTGGCTGTGCCACTACACAGACCGCTAACCCGTTCATCCTGATCATGCAGGTTTTTGCCCGCATCATCGCCGGCCTGCTCGTGCCTACCTTTTTGACAGCCTCGTCTGCCAGTTCAGGTAGCTTCGTGCCTGCTACCTACGGAAGCGAACCTTGCGTTTGCCTCCTCCCTGTCGCCCATGCTCCAGGACATTCGGCAGCGCCCCACCCCCGCGTGGATCATCGAAACCAATCCAGCTGCCCTATCGCCGTCGACAACATCTTATGCGCAGCCTATAAAGCAGCAACCACCGTCCCCGCGCAGTGTGGGCTTCGCGGCTGTGCCACTACACAGACCGCTAACCCGTTCATCCTGATCATGCAGGTTAGTAGTTATCAAGCGCCTACTAAAAAATCAAGTGATTACTTTTTGGTGCAGCTGCCAAGCCCACAGTGCTGCCTTTTACTTATTTCTGAATGTATCGATGTCATACGCGCCTTGCTACTGCTATCGGGGGATGTAGAGACAAACCCCGACCCTGACAAAGTCGTCCTCGACGAACTGAGAAAGTTGTCCGCCGGCCAGGCATTCTAATATCTGAGATGCAGAGCCTCAAAACCCAGCTAACAAGCACAAACAACACTATCGCTAATCTAAGCACCCGTCTCACAGACTTAGAAAATCATTGCCAAAATCTTCTAGCTCTCCGAACAGAAGTAAACGCCCTTAACTCTAAAACGGGCCAACTAACCCATCGTATGTGTGATATTGAAGAGCGCCTTGACGACCTCGAGAACCGTTCCCGACGCAACAACTTGATATTCTACGGTTTTCCTGACACCAACCCGAAGGAAACATACGCTCAATCGGAAGAAATAATCATTAACCACTGTCTGAAAAGCTTTGGTCTTACAGTCGGGACTCAAGATATAGAGCGCGCGCATCGTCTAGGACGTTACAGCACAAACCGTAAACGACCCATTATCGTTAAGCTTTCATCTTTCAAAACTAAAGAATCTATCCTTTCGAACGGCCCAAAACTAAAAGGCACAAACCTCAGCATTGGCGAAGACTTCACGCGTCCAGTTCGAACTGCACGGAAACGACTTGTTACCTTTGCTAGGAGCAAATCTGTGCAATTTTCATTACGCTTTAAAACCCTGCACATTGGAGACCAGCGGTATATCTTTGACAGTGTGGCAGGAATTGTCAGAGCCGTATCGTAGGGATCATGTCGCCGTCAGCAAGCACGCCATCAGCCCCGTACAAACGCAAGAGCAAACCTTTCATTTTCTGTACTTTACACTAACATACGTAGTTTTCTTCCCAAGCGCGTGCTCCTGTCTAATCAAATGCAATCGTCCGGCAGTAGTATACTGATACTAACAGAAACATGGCTCAGTGACGACATTTCAGATACAGAAGTACTGGCCGATTTGCCAAATTTAACGTCTTTCGTCACGACCGCAAAAACGCACGTGGCGGAGGCGTACTCATTGCCACTAAAAAAGAACGACCATTCTCTCTAATCAACACATCTTCGCCACTAGAATCACTATGGGTAATATGCCGTGCCCCTCCAGAAGCAATAATACTTGGCGTATGCTATAGGTCCCCTCGAACTGATCCAGATTTCGCCCGCAAACTTAACGAAATATTATCTCAGCTTTCAAATAAACACCCTAACGCACATATTCTGCTTTATGGGGATTTCAACTTTCCCACCATTAATTGGCTCAATCAGGCTTTACCAACTTCAGGAAATACTGAAGCAAGGGAATTTGTAGATGTTTGCCTCAACTTTAACCTTATCCAACAGGTAACCAAACCAACGCGCGTCACTAGTGAATCCTCAAACATTTTAGACCTAATACTAACAAACAGCCCCGAAAGCTTAAAATCTATTGCATACCTACGCGAAATCAGCGATCACAAAGTCATTCATACCACATTTAACTTCACCCAAAAAACACGCCCCATCTTCCACAAAACAATTCGCTAATATGATAAGGGTAATTATGAAATAATTAATCATGAATTAAGCGACTTACTGCCGTATTTCGAATTCAATCTCGGTTCCTGTTCTCTCAATGACAGCTGGCTAATGCTAAGCACAAGATAACTGAATTGACTAATAAATTCATCCCCACGGTGAGCTTTATTGCCAATACAAATAAACCATGGTTTTCCAAAAGCTTGAAAACACTCGAAAATAAAAAGCGCCTATTCCGAGCTGCGAAACATGATGGAAATGCATGCGCATGGGACAAGTACTATGCGGAAGACGCTTATTATGCTGCAATTAGAAAAGCGAAACAGACATTCTATCACAATGATTTATCTAAAATTCTAAAATCTAACCCTAGAAAATTCTGGAAAGTCAAAACCCGCACTAACACAGGACATCACACTTACTAACGATGAAGATGTAAGCGACGCTGATTGTGCCGATACCTTTAACATCTCGTTCTCATCCGTGTTCACCAAAGAAGCCAACGCTTCCTACGCCACCTACTATGACATTACCAGTGATGGCCCCTGTTGCATTTTCCGTTGGTGGCATTTCATCACTCATTGACAAAATAATACTTTCATCATCGGCTGGCGTAGACGATATTAACTCCAAATTGTTAAAAAATACTAAAGAAGTTATGCAGTTGTAGAGAAGCCTTGGGACATGGTAATGGGTTACCCTCTCCAGCGCCTTCTAGTGGGTCATCCTTGTGGCGACCACTGCGCACAGACCGGCGCAGCCTCCGCCTCGTCATTGATTAGCCCGGCGTGACACAGCTCTTTGCTGCAACACGCTTCCGATAAAAGACAGCGCCACGCAGTTTCGTCGGAGGTTTACGTCACCACTACTGGCTATATAACCCAAGCCACGCCGCAGCAGCCGTGCCCGCACCCGCCGCAGCAGCCGTACCCACCCGCTTCGGCGGACGAGCCCCCGGCACCCGCTTCGGCGGACGAGCCCCCGGCACCCGCTTCGGCGGACGAGCCCCCCACCGCCCGCGACGGCGGACGAGCCTTCGGCACCGCCCGCGACGGCGGACGAGCCTTCGGCACCGCCCGCGACGGCGGACGAGCCCCCGGCACCGCCCGCGACGGCGGACGAGCCCCCGGCACCGCCCGCGACGGCGGACGAGCCCCCGGCACCGCCCGCGACGGCGGACGAGCCCCCGGCACCGCCCGCGACGGCAGACGAGCCCCCGGCACCGCCCGCGACGGCAGACGAGCCCCCACCGCCCGCGACGGCAGACGAGCCCCCGGCACCGCCCGCGACGGCAGACGAACCCAGCAGCAGACGAACCCGCACCATGGCCAGTCGGAACTGTTCCCCAGCCGATAACAACCGGCTACACATGTGGCGGGGACGGACCACCACCATCATGGCACCCTGTCGGCGCCCCTCATCTCGACGGGCGGCAGTATGGTGTCCTCTGTGCCCGTCGCGCCCGCACCAGTCACAGAGAGCGTGCAGATAGTGGTGAGCAAGGTTCCGCAGACTCCGGCAGTGACTCCCCAGCAGCGCATACAGGCTTTGCTGGCGCACGATGGCAGCGTCGTACTGCACCCTCACGGCAGCACCCTGTCATCCATGACTGCGCCGGCACCCTCCCCGGTACTGGTGGCCACGACGGTCCCGCCTTCGTCGACGAGCGCGCCCGGTGCGACCTCTCTCTCGCGGACCCACTCGGCCCTCCCGGAGCGTCTCTCCGCAGCCCCGCCCGTCAGCCGAACGGCTCGCAGAATCCACGCGGTTTCTCGATCCGTCCTCTACGCCACTCTCAGCCCCAACCCCCAGGAAAAAATTGAGCACCGTTCGCCACTTCGTGTTACCGACCAGGACAGGACCGACTCAAGCCCGCGTACATCGCGGCGAACGAACCTGGCAGCGCCACTCTTTCAACTGGCGTCCGTCCACAGCCACCGACGTCGCAGCCCGCTCCTTTCACGACACGCTCTGGACGTCTGGTACTCCTCCCAGTTTCTACAGACCCTGAGGGCTCTGCACTCCGCGGGGGGGTGATGTGGCGACCACTGCGCACAGACCGGCGCAGCCTCCGCCTCGTCATTGATTAGCCCGGCGTGACACAGCTCTTTGCTGCAACACGCTTCCGATAAAAGACAGCGCCACGCAGTTTCGTCGGAGGCTTACGTCACCACTACTGGCTTATAACCCAAGCCACCAAGCTTGGTTGCATGTTTGTTTCTCTAACCTTTCGAAGCGCAGCATCGGCATGCTTGCCTGCTGCTGCTACTACGTTAATAAACATCGTTTCGTTTTATGTTGGATCCGTCCTTCACGACCCTCACCCCACATCCTCTTTGGCTGCTTGAAGAAAGAACGCCGCTCGCGCAGGGAGTTCGTGCCTTGCAGTTAAGCAACTTGGTGTTCTACCTCGCGGGCGTAGCAAGCTTGTGGTACAACAACCACGCGTCCGATTTTGCGACTTGGGCCGATTTCAAGACCGCCGTCATCAGCGTTTTTGGCCGCCCAGCAGTTCGTAAGCTGCAAGCCGAACAGCGCTTACGTGAGCGATCTCAGCAGGCCGGTGAATCTTTCACAGTTATATCGAAGACGTCCTGGACTTGTGTAAGAAAGCCAACGGCACCATGTCCGAGTCTGACAAGATCCGGAACATTATGAAGGCATTGACGACGATGCCTTCACCATGTTGCTCGCAAAAACCCTCCACGTGGCCGAGGTCATAACACTGTGCCAGAGCTACGAGGAGCTCCGCCGGCAACGTTCGATGACCCGTCGCTCCCCATCACGCGACGCAGAGCTTGCTGGCTTGGCGGCAATATCTGACCAGGCCGCGTTGCTGGCAGAAGTCAAGTCATTCGTGCGCGAGGAAATTGCACGCCAGATCTCCCTCCTCGCCTTTGCCCACCCGCCGCACGTTCAACAGTCGTCGACCACCCTTCTTCCTCCTCTCCGCCGAGCGATTGAGCAGGAAATTGCGGAGGTCATGCCTGAGTACCACCCGCAACCTCCGGCTCCTGCGCCTCAGAGTTACGCTCAAGTTGTCGCCAGGACGCCCCAAGTAATTCCTGCGGCTGCCCCAATGAGTTACGCCGAAGCCGCCGCTAGACCTCCGTTCTTTGAGGCGGGTGTGCCGGCTACATATGCTGACGCCATCCCTCGGCCCCGACTGCAGCCCACTATGCAGTCATTTCAGCAGCCGACTCGTCAATCACGTACTGCGACATGGGCGGGACCTACCCCGGCGAACCGATGGCGCACCCCCGACAACCGGCCCATCTGCTTTGCTTGCGGTTACGCCGGTCACGTGGCACGTTATTGTCAACGCGTGCAGCCGCCTCGAGTCGCGTCACCTGTCACCAGCCAGTCAAGCCGTGCATTCTACGACCCACCTCCACCTATGTCGCCGACGTCACGCCCACCTCCAGCTACTCGCCGCTCTCCGTCTCCCCGACGTCGGTCACTGTCACCCATGCGGCCTCGTTCGGTCGCACGAGAGCAGGAAAACTAGTCGTCGCAGTCCAGGAGGCAAGGGCTGCGACGCTATCGAACTGTGAAAGCCCTCAGCGAAGTCCATCGAATGTAATCGACGTGCTTGTGGACGGTGTTCGCGCATCGGCCCTTATCGATACTGGAGCCGCTGTATCCGTTATGGACGCAAAACTTTGCCGCTTACTTCGAAAAGTGATGACGCCACTTTCTGGGATGTCCCTTCGTACCGCGAGCTCCCAGAGTATTCATCCCACAGCAGTATGCACTGCTCGCGTCGTCATTCAGGACGTTCTGTACGACGTCGAGTTCATCATAATTGCGGCATGCTCTCACGACGTCATCTTGGGATGGGATTTCCTCTCCCGCCACGACGCCGTAATTCGTTGCGCACCAGCCGAAATCGAACTCTCACCGTTCTCACATTTGACGCCGACAGACAGTCCATCGGCAATGAGCAAGATCCTCGTCCAAGACGATACGAAAGTGCCTCCAAACTCGTCAACGGCTGTGTCGGTCTACTGCGCCGGTCTCTCCGACACCACTGCACTCCTTTCGCCATCTGCCCGCGTCTGCACTAGGAAAGGGTTGCTGGTACCTTTTGCGACCGTGCGAGTCACTCAGGGCAGCACCACTATTTTTGTTACCAACCCATCCCCGTGCATTGTTACGTTGGTTCGAGGGGAATGTCTCGGCAAAGTGGAACCCGTTGAAGACGCACAAGTTCTGGACGCACCCGATGACTCGCACTGTACCAGTTCCCGCACCATCAGTGCTGTTTCCACGTCTGATTCGTCACCTACTGATGTATTTGGTCCCTCCATTGCTGACAACCTTACGTCGGTCCAGCGTTCGCAGCTTCTGTGCTTGTTGGATGAATTTCGTCATTCTTTCGATGTCGGGCAAACTTCCCTCGGCCGCACGTCCGCTGTTACGCATCGCATCGACACTGGCGCCCAACCACCACTGCGGCAACGTCCATATCGCGTGTCTCCCACAGAACGCCGGGTAATTAACGAGCAAGTGGACGATATGCTTCGACGCGATGTAATTCGGCCCTCCGACAGCCCATGGGCGTCTCCTGTTGTTCTCGTTACGAAGAAGGACGGTTCTGTGCGGTTCTGTGTGGACTACCGACGGCTCAACAAGGTCACCCGCAAGGATGTTTATCCACTGCCGCGAATCGACGACGCGATTGACAGCCTCCAAGGAGCAGAATTCTTTTCATCTCTCGATTTGCGCTCGGGGTACTGGCAAGTACCCATGGCTGATGACGCTCGACCAAAGACAGCCTTTGTCACGCCCGACGGCTTGTACGAGTTCAACGTCATGCCGTTCGGTCTGTGTAATGCGCCCGCGACCTTCGAGCGCATGATGGACACCGTTCTGCGTAACTTGAAATGGCACACGTGCCTGTGTTACCTGGACGACGTCGTCGTCTTCGCTCCGGACTTCTCCACGCATCTCCAACGTCTGCGGCATGTTTTGACACGTTTGAGCAACGCCGGCCTCCAACTGAATCTGAAGAAGTGCCGATTTGCGGCACGGCAGCTGACAATCCTCGGCTACGTCGTGTCCAAAGACGGAATCCTTCCCGATCCGGCCAAGCTTCGGGCCGTGGCCGAATTTCCCAAACCTACGTCCGTCAAAGAACTGCGCAGTTTCGTCGGACTGTGTTCATACTTTCGACGCTTCATACGAAACTTTGCCACCATCATATCGCCGCTGACGAAGCTCCTTGGAAGTAACGGACCCCTAAATTCGTGGTCGTCCGAGTGTGACGACGCGTTCGCAAAGCTCCGTCGTTTGTTGACGTCTCCTCCCATACTACGTCACTACGACCCTACGGCCCCTACGGAGGTACACACGGACGCCAGCGGCGTAGGCCTCGGCGCTGTCCTTGCGCAACGCAAACCAGGGTTCCCCGAATATGTCGTGGCATACGCAAGCCGTACGCTTACCAGAGCCGAGACCAATTACTCAGTCACGGAAAAAGAGTGCCTGGCGATCATATGGGCCCTTACAAAGTTTCGACCTTATTTGTATGGTCGCCCATTTGATGTCGTCACCGACCATCATGCACTATGCTGGCTGTCGTCATTGAAGGATCCCTCAGGCCGTCTCGCCCGCTGGGCACTTCGCCTGCAGGACTACGACATCCGCGTGCTGTACCGCAACGGACGCCAGCATGCTGACGCCGACGCCCTCTCGCGCTCTCCCTTGCCTGACGACAATGCCCCCTGCTCAGTATCTCACATAGCTGTTGCTTCAATCAGCGTTCACACCATCGCTACCGAACAGCGCAAGGATAAATGGATCACCTCGCTGATCGACTTGCTCACTGATCCGACGGCAACACCATCCACTCGCGCGTTACGTCGTCAAGCCCACCATTTCGCCGTTCGTGACGACCTCCTGCACCGACGCAATTACAACGCCGACGGCCGCCAGTGGCTACTAGTGATACCCCGCAGTCTGCGTTCTGATATATGCGAGGCCTTCCACTCCGACCCGCAATGCGCGCACTCTGGGGTATCCAAAACTTACCACCGCATTCGACAACGATACTTCTGGCGTGGGATGTACCGCTACGTGCAGAAGTTCGTTCGCGCCTGCCTCGATTGCCAACGCCGAAAACCTGCAACGCACGTGTCGCCAGCAGGTCTACAACCATTACCTTGCCCTAACCGTCCGTTCGGGCGCGTGGGCATCGATTTGTATGGACCACTTCCTCTGAGTTCGGCTGGTAACCGCTGGGCCATCGTCGCTGTTGACCATCTAACGCGATACGCCGAAACCGCCGCCCTCCCAGCGGCTACAGCGCGCGATGTTGCCTCCTTCCTACTACACCGATTCATACTGCGTCACGGTCCACCCCAAGAGCTTCTCAGCGACCGAGGCCGTGTCTTCTTATCGGAAGTCGTGGAAGCCATTCTGAAAGAGTGCCATGCTGTTCACCGCAAACTACTGCTTACCACCCGCAGACGAATGGCCTAACCGAACGCTTTAACCGCACGCTCGGCGACATGCTGTCAATGTACGTCGCCGCCGATCACACCAATTGGGATGCCATTCTGCCCTTCGTCACCTACGCCTATAACACCGCCCCTCAGAGCACTACTGGTTTTTCACCGTTCTTCTTACTGTACGGAAGGCACCCGTCGCACACCATCGACACGATACTTCCATACAAGCCGGATTCATCTGAGTGTGCGCCTATTTCTGACACAGCCAGGCTCGCTGAAGAGTGTCGCGAGCTTGCCAAGACATTTACGACGCAGGAACAAGAGCTGCAGAAGAGCATTCGCGATGGCACCACCACTTCTGAACCCACGTTCCTTCCTGGAGCGCTCGTATGGCTCTCGGTCCCTACCACTGCAAGTGGCCTTTCTTCAAAACTGCTGCCGAAATACGAAGGCCCATACCGGGTCGTCGAGCGCACATCCCCGGTCAACTACTTGATCGAACCCATCGAACCAGCTTCGGACATGCGCCGTCGAGGGCGCGACATTGTCAACGTGGAGCGCCTCAAGGCCTACTATGACCCACTCATAGTGACGAGCTGTTAGGTCGCCGGACGGCTCCCTTTTCGTACCCGGGGTAATTGTAGAGAAGCCTTGGGACATGGTAATGGGTTACCCTCTCCAGCGCCTTCTAGTGGGTCATCCTCTTTGGCTGCTTGAAGAAAGAACGCCGCTCGCGCAGGGAGTTCGTGCCTTGCCGTGACTGTCGCCATTACTCATTGTCGTTGAGTGCTGTCTATTAAACACCTTAACACAGTGTATTTTTCGATGCTGTTCTTACTGTCACTCGAAACAGGAATTTTACCAGACGACTGGAAGGAGGGAAAGGCCCTTCCAGTCCACAAATCAGGTAACAGACAGTCCCCCCTAATATATCGACCCATTTCCCTAACAAGCGTCCCTTGCGAAATCATGAAACATAGCATATACTCTCACATAATGCACTTGCTTGACACTAACAATTTTTTTCATTTCTCCCAGCACGGATTTCGTAAATCATTACCTTGTGAAACCCAACTTGCTATATTTGTTCATGATCTACATTCTAATCTCGACTGTCACTTTCAGACCGATGCAATCTTTCTCGACTTCGCAAAAGCCTTCGATAAAGTGCCACAAACGCCTACTACTAAAACTTGCCCAGTTGAACCTGCACCCGAACATTCTTGCATGGATCACTCATTTCTTACAAACCGCTCCCAGTTTGTCTCAATTAAAATTACCCGCTCTAGCTCCCTCCCAGTAACATTCGGCGTCCCCCAAGGATCTGTACTCGCACCCCTCTTGTTCCTAATATACATAATGACCTTCCCGCCCATGTATCTTCCCATATCCGTTTGTTTGCCGACGACTGCGTCATCTATCGCACAGGTACTAACATTTCTGATCAAGCTGCACTCCAACAGGATCTTAACCTCGTGCAACAGTGTGCGATCTTTGGTTAATGAAGCTTAATCCCACTAAATGCCAACTTGCTTCATTTCAACGCCAGCGTAATCCTTTATCATTCTCATACCTAATCTCTAATTCCACTATTGAACATGTTCAATCATATAAATACCTAGGCGTCACCTTATCATCTGACCTTTCCTGGAACGCACACATCAACAACATCATATCATCCGCGAACAGATCCCTCGGTTTCCTAAAGCGTCATTTGCGTCACGCACCACTAGACATAAAACTTCTGGCATACAAATCACTCAGACCCAAACTAGAATATGCAGCGCCCATCTGGAGCCCGCACCAGATATACCTAATAAACGAACTAGAATCTGTACAAAATCGTGCCACTAGGTTCATTCATTCTTCATATTCATACGACATAAGCATATCATCCCTAAAACGTGACATTGACGTCGCTAATCTTTCTGTGCGTCGCCGCATCGCCAGTCTGTTTGTTTCACAAATTTTTCCACAGTTCCCTCAATGAAGCACCTTACATCATCCCACCGACACGCATATCTCACCGCACGACCCATGGTTATTCAGTCGCACGCGCACATGCTCGCACTACTACTTTCGCTGCCTCATTTTTTCTTCGCACAGCAGTGGACTGGAATGGCCTTCCCCGTGACATTGCAGCCATCACGTGTTCATCACCTTTTGCGCACAACATAAACGCATATTGTTCGTCATGAAGATCACTCTCTGTAAACTCCATTTGTTAACCCACCCCTTATGTAATACGCCCTCACCGGGGTCTTTAAGGTAATAAAGTGAAGTGAAGTGAAGTGAAGTGAAGTGAGGCCATAGAGACGGCAGCGTGTTACTTCATTGACCATCGAGCCGTCTTTGTGCCAATAGAGAAGCAACCTGACGTTGAGCAAAATAAATATGCATGTGCCACATAATACGTATACCGTATGTGTGTCATGCAAACAGCAGTAAGCATGACAATCAAGCTAATCCTAGACAATGTGGAAAACTAAGAATAATCAGCTGAACGTTTGCTAACGCTATGTATATTCTGGTATAGCCGAGCTAAGCCACTGCAATTTTTTTGTTTTGCTGACGCCACGTCAACCGAATAATCGCGATTAAATCATTATTCGGAAAATTGTGGAGTTATAATTTCCCCACACAAATTACTACTAGTAAATAAATAAGCTCCAGCGCTTATCAATGGGTGCTGCAAACCTAGAGCTGACCTGCCTAAACGGGGCCGGGCTCCTCCTTAAAAAATGGAGAAGGGGCCGGGTCCCCCTGGCCCCCCCCTTACTTTAAGCCCTGGTGTTGACACTACGTCTCACGGCACGTCCAGATAGTTATCGGCTCTCTCGGTCCCTCTGGGACCCCACGTCGCTGAGGCCGGCGCATGTACTATAGACGACGAGTTGCGCATTAGCGTGTAACGGCGTAGTGCGCGTGAGAACGCTGCGTTAGAACCACGGTGTCAAAAATAAGCACTTTGTACAAAATCTATTGGCGTTTGTTAGCTAGCTATAGCGCTGTTGACGCGGATGCACCCACGTTGATGCCTAGTGGCACATCTCTATCCCGGCGACTAACGCCTATGATCATGACTTGACGCTTGTGGTAGCTGAAGCTGTAAACATATGGCGGGATGCACCGTATGGTGAATGCCCTGCAAGATGGCCTCAACAAGCACATCAAACAAAAAAAATCACAGCATATCTACGGGGTGAATGATGATGAGTCGGGCGAGGCTCCGGAGGGAATCATCGGTAAACCGTGAAACTCTTCCGTTGAAATTCGCCCAGTACATCATAAAGAGTGTGAAACACCGCGGTGAGGTTATTATCGAACCAAAGTCGATCACACACGTCGCAACTGTGGCCAAACGAATGAGCGAGAAATTCCCGCTCGAACCGCGCGTCGACTCCTTGAATGTGAGACCGCCGGCGCCGCTTCCCGCGCACGAGCACCATCAAGGTCTCCCAGGCGCCGCGCCCGCTTCGCCGTCGCTTCTCGGGCTCGCCTTTCGGGGTCCGCTGCTCGGAGTGCACGTTGCGCCGAGGCGTCATTGGCGCGCTCCGTCACGGGATCCGCCAGGTGCCGCGCTCGCTTCGCCGCCGCTTCTTGGGCTAGCACCGCGGGATCCTGGCGACGAGCACGAGCCGCCGCTCCGCTTCGTCCATGCCCCACCAACGATCCGACACGTACGGCGACGATCCAGGAGACTGAGAGAGGCACTCGTTCCCCGCGCACCCAGGCACAGCCCGCGCAGCAGCCGATCGGAGAGGATGAATGGATGGATGCTATGAGCGTCCCCTTTATAACGGGCGGTGACAAGTGTGCCCCCATGCTCGACAAAAAAAAACCTTTACTTTTTTTTAGCGTTGGCTAGTGTCTTTACTTCAATTAAAACTATTTTACTCCAGAAGAAAAAAAAAACCTTAAGTTTTCAGCTTCGTTCTGTGCCCTTTACGGCAGAATGTCCTTATTTTTTTTCCCAATATTTATTTTTGTCCTTTCTCTCTAGTTTTCTGCCACCAATACTCTAACCGGCTCTTACTTATTTCAATCGCGGGTGTGTTCAGCTTTCCATTGTCTCTAAAACCCAAGGCGTCATGTAGGCTCGTGTCCAAACGTACACCTGGTGGATGTCTCCACATTCAATCAGAACACGCTCCGCCGTTTCCTGATCTTCCCCGCAGCACGTGCATTGTTCCTCTTCTTTACTGAATCTCGCTTTATAACTACCAGTTCTAAGGCAACCCGATCTCGCTTCAAACAGCAAAGCGCTTCCCATTGAATTGTCGTAAAATGCCTTCCTCCTTATTTCATTTTTGCCCTTTCGATATTTACTCAAAGCCGTTTTTTCTCCATAGCTGCCATCCAGTAAAAGAGTAGCGGCACTTCCACCGCCATCTAGTGGCGATTCCCACAAGCGCACTATTGCACACACTTCTATTGGACCAACACAGATTGTGTACAGCGCCATCTAGAATATCGTCACTCAACTGCAGCTTGTATGTACTTCTATGAGACAGCCCCATCTATTATACTGTTCGGAGATACTACCGGTTACGCCTGACATGGGGCAAGGTTAGACTAAGAAGGCTACGCCCCTAAAAACTTGTACTCGATATGCGTTCCTTCAAAGCGGCGTCAATTGAGGAGAGAACGGCAAGGTGTGCTTTACCCAGTAATAAGGTTACCTGCGCCTGTGCCCCTCCATACACTACCACACTGCGCTTCAGCAACGCGAGAGGCGAGAGGCGCAACTCAGCGCTTGGTCCATTCATTCACTGTCCCGGGTTTCGCGCTTTTCTCGTATCGTTGGAGGTTCCTAGCTTGAGCCGTTCACGCGCGAAGGCATTCAGCTGCCCGCTGGCGTCTATTTCCACCATCAAGCCACGCCATCCGCACGAGGGCACTGATGATGACCACAGCGTCGTTGAACATCGTGTGGAGAGCGCTGGTGGGTATCGAGTTCCTGGGCGCTGTTTCCCAGAGGTGTTCGGTAGCAAGTCCTGATTCAGGGGGGGCTCGGGCTGTGCAAAGTCATGGGACAGCGCGTATGTGGACACGGAATCGTCTTTGGCAGCCGGCACAAACGACCTTGCCTACAGGGCGCATACTGACCGTCTGCATGCGTGGTCGGCGTGTGAGGAGGGAGAGGTTCCACCCCCGCAAGAGCTGATGCGTTGCCGCTGTCGTAATATTGGTAGCAGTCTCGCCGCCTTCATGTAATGTCATTTTGGCACGCTTCGGCTGTAGGTCACCGCGGGGGCAACGCGGCAGTTTTCAATCATTTATGCATAAAAGAGGACGCGTTCCACCGCCGGCGGAACGCGCTATCATTTGAACGTCTTCAACATGAGTCCATGATAGATATTGTCACGTCGACCACATCACAATTTGTGACTTGAGTTGCATTGGTACAGACTACAAGTTCAGACATTGATGATCACGAGTACGTTTCGGTGTCGAGATAATCATTTAAAAAACGCGAAGTCTCGAAGAAACTCAGGCTTCGTTTTGATGAAAAAAAATATCGCAGTAAAATCACGACGACAGCAGCATAACACTTCGCGAGCGGTGCAGAACTATTTACCCGCTGGGCGTGAGCAGATTTTTCTGCGCTCTTTCGTTCGGAATGTTCCGTGAGCTCCTCGTCAGCATTCTGCTGGCTGCTTGTGCTGTCGCATGACAGCTTCTTGGGAGCCTCCGTCCGCTTACACGATGTTGCGGTGCGCTTGGCACATGCCTCAGCCCTGCGCACCAGAGAGAGATGCTTGTAGAGGTAAGGTGCTCAGTGAGGAGGAAACTAACGTATTCAAGCAGCTGCTTCTGCGCAGACACTCTTACTACTCACACCAGTAATTACAACTTGCGCTCAAAGATAAGATCATTCTTGAAAGTTTAATAAATTACAGCACTAATTACGCTTTGGAATAATGAATAGTAATTATTTACATTACAAATTAGAACTGGCAGAAAGTACGATATTACATCAGAATTGCTATTCCTTTTGAAGTGAAAAAATTACATCCAAGTTTCTTTCACAAAAGTTATTCAAACAACGTCATTTAAGGCTTCGGTTCCGGATGGTATACGCGGCTCCTGCGCGGCTTTGCCTCGATCGAGCGCTTAAGTTTGGCATCGAGAATAACGTATCCTTGCTATTTCTCTTTCCTATTTTGTTTCATTATGGGAAGCGGACATGTTATATTTTAGTCAGAAGTAGCGAGTAATTTTCTTGATATTACTCGCTTAAACTAATTCGTTACATTACTAAATCACGAGGCCACGGAAAATGAGGGAGGGAATTTTGAGGGATCGTTTCCTTGTTTGATGCAACCTGAAACCTTCGGATTACGCGCCCGAGCATCGGGCACATAATCCGATGGTTGCAGGTTGTGTTAAACAAAGAAACGAGCCCTAAACATTCTTTTCCTTGGTTTTTATCATGGGCTCGTAATTTAGTAATGTAATGAAATAATTTAAGCGAGTAATATCAAGACAATTACTGTGCGTAACCCGAAGGTTGTGATACGGTCTTCCGGCGGCTAGCTGTTTTTCGTCGACATTATTTCTTCACATCTATATAACACTGTACATAAAAACAGTACAATTAACGTCCCTTATATTGTTAAGGGGTCGTGACCTCGACGAGGCAGAAATCGGCGTGTCCAAGATGAAACTATTTATGTGGCCGAACTTGTGGCCGGAAAGGAAATTCAAGCTACAGCAATACACACTGTACAGATATAGCGCCGAACAGAGCGTCGGCCGTCGATAAAACTGAACCGCGGCAAGGCGTGTCGGCATTTACACACGCGGCATCAAACATTCGAGCCTTATCGCTGGTGCCGCATTAGTTCGAGAATGATCTCATCTGTTCGCGTTTGCGCGCTCAAGCATAACACATGATTCTAAAATAATCTCGAATGTTCTGAGACATTCTGGTACGGTTTGCACAAGTCAGCAGCTACACGTGCAATGCGCCGGTAACATAAAATATACAAAGAAAGGAGTCTGTGTGATATTGCTCTCCTCTGAAAAGGCATCATCCCGATGCTTGTAACAGAAAATGGAAGGGGGAACAAAGTGCATACACAAAGGAAGTACAATAAAGCAAGAAATTACAATAAGCAATAAGTACAAGCAAAAAAGTACAATATTAAAACAAAAGGTACAGTCCTCAGGTTCGCTAACGCACATAAAACGGCTTAAGGCGCACGACATGAATGACTTCAGGTCGTGCACGGCGCCGTTGAGAGTTCGTAATGCCGTCCGGGATAACCTCGTATTCTAGAGTGCCGAGACATCGAAGCACCTTGTATGGCCCGAAGTATCGCCGAAGAAGGTTCTCGCTAACTCCCCGTCGGCGTAACCGCGTGCAGACCCACGCGCGGTCACCGGGTTGGTATTCGCAATGCCCACGAACTATAGGTGGGGCGCCGTGCTTTTCAATATGGCGCCAGGAAGAGGGTCAACCTGTTTGTTAGCATAGGAACAGATAGGACGTGCGGACGTACGGACCGTGCCACTTTTACCGGATGAAGTCATGAGCTGCGCTGAAATGGATATGAGACTAAAATGCTTTCCCAAACCATAGAAAGTGCTAAGTACTCGCCACCTAATTATTTGCTGCGAAGTGAAAGGTTATATTTCAGCTCCATTACCGTGCATAACGATGCTTTGCGAAATCCTGTGCGTGCTACATAAACCTGTATGAACTAGAATTGACGTATGAGCTGAACGGCACTCCGAGGTAGTACGTACCGAGCCTGCCTGACGGATTTGCCCCAGTAGTAGGCCGCCAGCGAATAGCGCCATCGCTGCTGCGCGTGATGATGGCTTGCAAACATAAAAGTGTTCTGTGATAATACCCGGTCGTCATTACTTGCGCAGTCGAAAACGCGGAGTTACGTCTTTAACGGAACACAAGCATTTAACTGCCATTCAGTAGCGCTTGTGTCACAGCCATGCTGAGACTCTAGCCATGTGACTGCACGTTCCATCGCTCTAACCATTTAGCTTCGTTGGTCGAGCTCGAGCGTGTTGGCGGCATGCGGCGCTCCATAATATCCACAGTAATTGTGAAACATGCAATGCACAAGAGGAACTATGCTTTTATTTTGATCTCGCTCAAGGAAAATACAATCAAGTGACTTACGAGCATGAAAGAACATTAACGCACGAGGGGACGTGAAGTGCAGCTCGCTGTTCGTGAGTTAGCAGCTGGTGGTCATCGTCGCTGTCACTCTCGGTGCTTTCACAGTCTTCTACGTCCAGTGAAAATCCTCGTCGTCAAGATGGTTTCTTTCAACATCACTGCTGAATTTCCTCCGCTGAACGACTTCGACCACTCCGCGGTCACCACGTTTACAATTAGACAGACGTCTGGGCGCGGAGAACGTTTTGCTCTCAGACCGGTCAACAAGCAAATCGCTTGCAGTGTGCTTCCACCTATCAACAAACGTACAAAAACAAGCGGCGCAGCGGTGGCTATGAAACCCAACACACTGGCGAAGGACGGCGTGGATGGAAAGCGTTCGCTCCACGAAAGGCGTCGAGCAGACGCGTCCTCGAATGATTGAAACGTCGCTCGCGCGATTCGTAACAGCGCTTTGCTGACAAAGGATAGAGGCCCTATTTTAATGCATCGCCAACTTGAGATCGCTCAGTGATACATGAGCACATCGCGAGCCCGCGCGACCTCCCTCCAGCGTACAGTGTTATGGGACTCATGCACTACAAGAAACACTGACCAATTATATATGCAAGTAAAACAGGGTGAGCTTCAACTGAATATGTCAGACGATAACATTTAACTTACCTACGTGGCTACAGAAAGCCTCGCGAAGCTGATAGTATGTGTACACTGTGGGCTAGCAATGAAAGCGCGAGTTGCCACGTATTTTCACGAAAACTTCGCGTCTCGCAAGAACGAATCAGATTTCTCGTGTCACGGAGGGCTCGGTTTGTTCACTGATGCAGGGAACATGCAAAGTCGTAGTGTTCCTTTCTTGCCAACGCGTTAACAATGAGGCTAGCACAGCCGAACAAGGGAGCGACTGCATAGTGCCGCCATTTTGTCGTCTACTAACCCTCCTCGAGAGGACGCTCCTGAATTCCGCTCGGTGGCGCGACAGTCTATGGGCATTGCGAATTGCATGTGGCGTCGTCGAATGTTATAGTGACGGCTTTCGACCCTCTGCTGGTACTTGATGCGCAGGCGGGCGAGCTGTCGTATTTCTTCGGCGCGTTGCAAATAAGCAGCGACGTCGGGATTGTCTTCGTCGTTGATATTTGGCAACATTGCGTCGAGCGTCGTAGCTGGGCTCTTTCTGTACAAACTTGCAAGGCGTAATCTGCGTCGTTTCTTTTACGGCTGTGTTGTATGTGAAAGTCACGTACGAAAGGATGCGATCCAACGTCTTGTGCTCGACGACGACGTACGTGACAAGCATGTCGGTGATGGTCTTAATTAGACACTCGGTGAGCCCACTGGTCTGTGGGTTGTAGGTGGTGGTCCGGCAGTGGCTTGTCTTTCTGTATCCCAAGATCGCCTGATTTAGGTCAGCAGTAAACGCCGTACATCTGTCGGTGATAAGGACCTCTGGGGCACCATGACGAAGGACGATGTTCTCAACGAAGAACTTGGCTACCTTGGCGGCGCTGCCTTTGGGCAGAGCCCTTGTTTCGGCGTAGCCCGTGAGGTAGTCAGTAGCTACGACGATCCATTTATTTCCGGAAGTCGACGTTTGGAACGGCCCCAGTAGGACCATTCCGATTTGCTGAAATTCTCGGCGAGGAGGTTCAAGCGGCTGAAGAAAGCCCGCTGGTCTTGTCGGCGGTGTCTTGCGTCGGTGAGTCTCGGCATGTCCTTACGTAGCGAGCGACGTCGGCGGCAAGGCGCGGCCAGTAGCACCTTTCCTCTGTGCTTGCGAGCGTGCGGGAAACACCGAGGTGTCCAGCCGGCGGTTCGTCGTGCATAGCCTGGTGGATTTCTAGTGGTAATGCTAATGGCACCACGAGAAGGTCTTGCATGGGCTCTAAGCGACGAGAAGATGTTTTCAGGAGAACGGCATTTCGCAAGAAAAACAACGTCCAGTACTCGCTTGAATACCTTCGGAACAACGGCGGTCCTGCCCTCGAGGTATTCTATGAGGCCTCTGAGTACCGGGTCGGATCGGTGTCGTTCACCGAGGTCGTCGGCGCTTATGGTTCCCGAGAAGCAGTCATCATCCTGCTCGTCCTGCGGCGGTGAGTCGACGGGGGTACAAGACAGCCGGTGAGCGTCGGACTGTTTTCTTCCGGACCTGTAAATGACGGTAATGTCGAATTCTTGAAGTCTTAGTCTCCACCGTGCGATGCAACCTGAAGGGTCCTTCAAGTTAGCTAGCCAGCACAAGGCGTGGTGGTCGCTCAGAACTTTGAAGGGCCTGCCGTAGACGTAGGGGCGAAACTTGGATGCTGTCCAGATGATGGCAAGGTACCAGGGGCGTAGCCAGAAATCTTTTTCCGGGGGGGGGGGGGTTCAACCATACTTTATGTATGTTCGTGCATGCGTTTGTATGTGCGCGTGTTATACACGCAAGCAAAACTGAAAAATTTCGGGCTCGGGAGGGGAGGGGGGTTGACACCCCCCCCCTGGCTACGCCCCTGCAATGTACTGCTCTTCAGTTGTGGAATGATTGGCTTCCGCCTTGGATAGCGACCGGCTAGTATAACTGATAACCCTTTCCAGTCCGTCAGTTCTCTGGACAACGACGGCGCCGAGCCGAGCCCCACGCTGCATACGTTGGTGTAGATTTCCGTATCAGCGCATTTGTCGAAATGCGCGAGTATCGAATGCCTCTGCAGGCGTCGTTTCGGTTCTTGAAATGCTCGACTTACGCCGTTGCCCACTTGAATTCCACACCGGCTTTGCGAGGTGAGTTAGTGGCTCGGCGATCCGTGAAAATTTCTTGACGAAGTGTCTGTAATAGGCGCACAGCCGAGAAATCGGCGTGCCGCCTTTTTGTCGGTGGGTGCGGAAGGCAGCGATGACAGCTGTTTTCCGCGGGTGGAGACGAACTCTAGACTTGCTAATGACGTGGCCCAAGAGCAAGGTCTCCTCATACGCAAAGCGGCACTTTTCTGGCTTCAGGGTGAGTCCGGAGGCCTTGATTGCTGGAAGTCCAGCTTGAAGTCGCCGGACGTGTTCGTCGAAGTCTCAGGCAACCACAACGACGTCGTCCAAGTACACGAGGCACGTCTGCCACTTCAAGCCAGCCATCAGTGTATCCATTACACGTTGGAAAGTCGCAGGTGCCGAGCAAAGGCCAAATGGCATGACCTTGAACTCGAACAGGCCGTCTCGTGTTATTAAGGCTCTCTCGGCCTCTCTGGTCGACTGCGATTTGCCAGTAGCCAGTCTTGAGGTCCATCGACGAAAAGTACCTCGCGTTGTGGAGTCGATCTATGGCGTCGCCTATCTGTGGAAGAGGGCACACGTCCTTCTGCGTAATTTTGTTCAGGCGACCATAATCGACGTAGAAACGCAGGCTTCCATCCTTCCTCCTTACTACGGAGACGCCACGGACTCTTTGACGGCTGGGTGATGTCGTCGCGTAGCACTTCGTCTACTTGTTTCTTAACGGCCTGCCGTTGTCGCGCCGAAACGCGGTGGGAACCCTGAAGGAGTGGTCGAAAATTTTCTTCTGTTATGATACGGTGCTTAGCGTTTCTCGCTTAGTGTTTGTCGGACCCGCGATGACGACGAGAAACAGTCCTTGTATTCTTTAAGAAGGCATCGGAGCTGTTGCTAACGTCGAAGGATGCGTCAGGCATAGGGGTCGTCGCTGTACCTTCGTCAGAATCTGAAAAGGCAAACGAATCGCTGACAGCCAAGATTTTTCCGATGTACGCAATCGACGTGCCCCTGCTCAGTTCTCTGTATTCTTGGCTGAAGTTAGTTAGTATCACACTTCCTTTTCCTTCATGCAGCCGAGCAGTGCCTCTTGCGACGGGAATTTCACGGTCTAGCAGCAAACGCTGGTCGTTCTCGATGACACCTTCGATGTCTTCAGCCTTTATGGTGCCGACGGGAATTATGGCGCTGGATCTAGGCGGAATGGTAACTTGATCCTCGAGCACGTTCAGGGCATGTTGACTTGGGTTCGTATCCGGCGGTGTCGCTTTGTCCGACAATAAAGTTATCGACTTGGTTCTTAGGTCGAAGACTGCGCCGTGATGGTTTAAAAGTTCGTGCCAAATATGGCATCCCTGGAGCAATGCTGCATGACTACGAAGCTCGCAGGAGTGCGATTTTGATGGTGACTCTTGCTGTGCAGACTCCAGACGCATCATGTCTCTTGGTGTTTGCACAATGTATCTTCGTGTTTGGCAGCTATAGCATTGTTTGATGTGAATGCACCCACGTTGACGCATGGTGGCACAACTCCATTCCGATGACTAACGTGCATGATCATGATTAAGCCTTTGTGGTAGCTGTAGTAGTTAACTAACACCTGAACACAACATATGGTAAATCCCGCGCAAAGGTGCCGCCAACACCCACATAATAAACACTGGTACTTGATATGTACTCTTTCGAAGTGTCGTCATTTGACGAAAGGAACAGCAAGGTGTGCGCTCTCCAGTTAATGGGTAACCTTCGCTTGTGCTCATGGATATACCACACAGGGCTTCAGGAACGCGAGCGACTGAGTTCGTAGCTTGAGCCGTGAACGCACGAAGGCGTTCCGCGTCCCACTGGCGTGTCTGTCTGCAAACCAAAGCATCCAATGGCACAATATTCACGCGTGGACGTCGTTGCCTTCCTGCGGCGCTGATTGCAGCCGAGTAGATGCCACCGCACTCGAAGCAGTACGCGGCGGAGAAACACCGTTGCTCCATTTGAAAGGTGCCCTACACTGTCGATGAGGCGTTACACGCTGACGCGAAAGGCAAATCACGTAACTGTGTCGTCACAGAATCGAATCATCGCGCACGCCGCATTTCACCGACCACAGAGCTTCCCGCAATAATAAGGGTCCTTTATATTCCAACATAATATTGACGCGTGCGCACGCTCGGCACAGCCACGCTACGCTAGCGAATGAGCAGCACTCTATTTGCCGCGAGATGTAGCTATAAGTGGCAGCACCATCGCGGAGTTAGTGTGGATAGGCGGTCGGCGGCATGTGTCCAAATGTAGTACACATCGGTGGTTCTCTGTGAGCAGCTTGAGCCAACTGGTGAACGAAGCGTGTTGACTGCATCCCAATGGTGATACGTACGCCCTCTACTGCCATACAAATGCACGAAGTTGGCCTATCGTTCCTATTATATGTGAGAGAAGCGCAGTGTCACAATTAACGGGTTGCTGGCCTTCGGCGATTGTCCTGTGTTTCGCACAGTGCTCGATCTTTTTTCTTGTTTCATTTGTACATGCCTAGCTTTTGTTCGGCCCATACTGCAATAGCAAAGGTGTTGTGCGACTGACCAAGAATATGCTTACTGTTCGGGCGGCTTCCAAAAGAGACATAGGAATTCGTCATAGGAATCGGTATAACACGAAAGTGAAACGTGTCTTCACAGAAGTAGGGCGTATTGCGCAGCGATATATGCGAGCTTGCACAACGACTATTAGTGTTAGGCAGTTATAGTACCGTTTGACGTTGACGCACCCACGCTGACGCCTAGTGGAATATCTCCATGGCGAAGACTAGCGCCCATGATCATGATTTAACCGTTGAAGATGAAGTTCTTAGCATACACCTGGACATAGCATATCGTCAATCCCGCGCAAAGATAGCAGAACAAGTACATTAAACACTGGCACTCGATATGCAATTCTTCAAAGTGTCGTCAATTAAGGAGAGAGAGGCACGATGTGCGCTCCCGAGTAATAGGGTAACCTACGCCTGTGCTCATGCATACACTGCCACACTGCGCTTCAGCAACGCGGGAGGTAGACGTTCATAGCTTGAGCCGCGAACGCGCAAGCGTTGCACGTCCCGCTGGCCTCTCTCTTGATCCCCGAAATCATGACAATTGCCGTCGACATCGTTGCCTTTATGCAGCGCTTTTTTCAGTAGCTTTATTAGTTGGTGCTATCGAACTCGAAGCAGTCGGCGGCGGAGAAACACCGTTAGTTCATGTGGAAACTGCACTACTGAGACAACGAGTCGTCCCGCTACACGGACGAAAGGCAAAGGAACGTTAACGGCATTTAGGGCGCGGCCAGTGTTTTATGTTGGTATCGAAGTGCTTTAACTATGGCATCCGAGATTGTGCGCCAGCAGGAAACATGCCGACGCGCAATCTCGGATGCTATGCTTTAACTGCGTCGTCGCCGAATCCTTCTCGATCGGCGTTATTTAATGCCACATTACTCATTTCACCGCTCACAGACGGCGGCACCGCCGCGCCCCGCCTAACCCCACCAACAGAGAAAACCGTCTGAGAGAGAATGTGTGAAAGGTATAAGGCGCGTTTGTGGAGTGTGATGCACTTGCCTCGGTAGCTTAGTCCGTAGAGCGCCGGGCGCCGATCGTCGCGGACCGGGAGGTCGTAGGTTCGACCCCCTGAGGCGGAGCTTTTAATTGCGAAGCATTTTTAGCGAACTTTAGGCAGTTTGAGCGTTTCTGTCCACGTATCTATCTATCTATATAGCCGCCTACGCCTGGGTGCTGTCGTGATCGTCTCCTTAACTTATTGTAGACCAACATTAGACGACCTGTAACATACTCGCGACTTCCTCGCTGGCAGGGGGCCCCGTAGCGCGCTAGTACGTTCCACAAGAATCTGAACAGGAGAAGACGACGACGATGCGCCTAGCGCGAGATGGCTGCGCCTGTTCCTGTTCGCGGCTGATAAAATGGCTTTTGCAATATAAAATGCGTGGACTCCCAGCATCGACGTCTGCCTGCCTGTTTCCACATCGTAAATTACTAAATATACAAAAGCGCAATAAATTTTAACCTTACATGCATGTGTAAGTAAACGTGTAATGATACCCTACACTTGATAGTATACAGAACTAAACACACACGTGCTCAACATGCAAGCGTTAGTGCTTCCTTCTCAATGCAGAATTAATAAAACCGACAGACAATTAAGCCACGAAAATCACAGAGAGCATCGGACGCGTAATTCGAAGGCTTTGGGTTCGTATCCCACCGACGGAAAAGGTGATGTTCGATACACTTTAATTCATTTAAATTTAAGCGAGAATCATTACACTACATTTAAAGAACCGCAAATGTTGTCCCCTATGCTATCCTTGGCTTAATTGTCTGTCGGTTTCATTAGTTGCGTATAATAGAGAAACGAGCGCCTCGGACAATTCCCCTCGTTTCGTACAGCTCAATGCAGCTAGTTTTCGTGCGCTCGACCTGCCGAGCTGCGGGATCATCTTCGAATCCATATTTACCATACCTTTATTTCAGATACATCTGCATTTTCAACTCCTGCCACTCTAATTCGGAAAGGACAACCAGTAACGCTTACTCGATTATATTGAACATATGGAGCCAGGGGTGTCGAAGAACCCGGGCCATCGAGTTGCGGAGTGTCGCAACGGGTTCCAGCATGCCCCTAATGAGGTTTTTCAGCTGATGACTTAGCGGCAGCACCTGCATAATACACGAGGGCAAGGAGATATTAGAGGACCCTCCGTTGTCATAACATGGCAGAAGTCAACGAACGCCCTGCAACTGCATTGCATCGTTCAAAAGAACAGTATTTCAGTTCCAGGCTAGGTTGGTAAAAACCGCCCTGACTAAATTTTGAAATTACTTAAGCGAAAAGAAGAAACCAGTATCACAGATTACTGCTAACGGCGTTATTATTAATGAACAAAGAGGCATTGCTGAACAATTGAACAAATACTTGAACAGTGTATTTTCTGCTGCAACTGATGGCAATCTCGCTGGCCCTGTGTCAGAGATAGGCGCACACTCAGATGGATCCGGCTTGTATGGAAGTATCCTGTCGATGGTGTGCGACGGGTACCTTCCGCACAATAGGAAGAAGGGTGAAAAACCAGTAGTGCTCTGAGGGGCGGTATTATAGGCGTAGGTGACGAAAGGCAGAATGGCGTCCCAATTTGTGTGATCGGCGGCGACGTACATTGAGAGCAGGTCGCCGAGCGTGCGGTTAAAGCGTTCGGTTAGGCCATTCGTCTGCGCCAGGAGACGAATGGCCAGGAGATAGAACTGGCGTGCGAGAGGTACTGGGATCGATACCCAGCACCTCCACCAATTTGTTAAGGTGTTTATTGGACGGCACTTAGGGACAATTCGCAATGGTGACAGTGAAGGCAAAAGCACGGGCTCTAAGCGCGAGCGGCGTCCTTTAGAGAAGCCAAGAGAGACCCCACTAGCTAACTCTCGCGAGTGCGCTGAGAGCACAACCCTTATCTTTCAAAGCTTCTGCTACATCGCTTATTACTACATAATTTCGACCGAAGCTCGAGTACGCCTGCATTGCATGCGACACCTACACACAATGTAACAAAAAGCTCGAGCTAAGTCAAAGACAGGCTATCCTGTTTATTATAACAAGTTTTCAACATTAGATTCACCAACCGACTATGCAGTCTAATGATATTCCGACACTTGAGTCGCGTCGAAAAAGCAAAACGGCTCGACTTTCACAGTTCTTACTACCAACACGCCTCGATCCAGTCTACCTAAGTCCCCTAATGACGACTGCCTACCCACCAACATCACCCACTGTTCTAACCCCCTATTTTGCCCGAATGAACCTATTAAAATACTTTTTTTCCGCGCACCAATAATGATTGGAACAATTTACCTCTATAAACGCTGTATTATTTTACTATTTTAATTTTCACACTGTCGTTGTTCAAAGTAGTCTCCTTAAAAGCGTATTTTCCTTTGTTGTTTTTGTTATTTTTTGTGTGTGTGTGTGCTTATAATTGTATCGTTCAACTTACAAGATGGTTTTATTTCTGCTGACCTTATGTGTTCTACCCACAGTGCATGAACGTCCTGTTCGCATTATGTATGAAAAAATAAATAAAAATGACTTCGGATCTCCAACTCTTGTCGCAGCCTGTATGGTAGCCTCTCTCATTAAACAGCTGTTTTTACAACATAGTGGCAGCGTTTGCAGGAGACATTCCGTGACAACTATTGCAGCTCTGTGGCCGCTTAACGGAAATTGACATGTTAGGTGGTGCAAGACAAGGGGAAGAATATCTCACGTTATTCCCCATACATTTATTTGTGGACATGACCAAAGTACCCATGTGTTAATGCCTCATAAGACAGACAGTATGAACCGAGCAGGCCAGCAACGTGTAATACCGAGTCACTGCCAAGAGTTGGTAAAATTTATGAAACTGAAAAATTCCGATATACTGTACAATATCTTATTCAGTACAAGTCTGATCCATGCCTTAATAAGCATTGATTGTGCTGGCTTTTAGATAGGTGCTGCCTTTTTATCTTTGCACTTTATACAAGTGAATTACACCTTCCTGTCTTGCTTGAACCGAGCTCATTTCGGCGCTTCTGTCGGAATAGTTTGCCAAGACAGTAGAACATTTGCCCCCCGTAGGCTTGAAAGCTTTACCCAAATGTCATATAAGGCTACTGTTAGAGCGTATGTGCGCATTGTAGCATTGTTGCATGTAGAACCCGGAGGCGCAGGGAGTGCTGTTTGAAGTGCAATGCACTTATAGACCTAAGGCGAACGGCGGCATGGTCACGCACTTCCAAGCGAAACAGCCGCCGAGCTTCGCCGCATGAGCCCGTGGCTACGGGCGGCCTGATGGCGTTCCTGCTGCGTGTACAACGTCGAGTGACCGAGTGTGTCCCCTATTGTCCCTGCATGAACGCGCAAACTGTGCCACGGTGTAAGAGACATTCTTTTACACCACGGGCGATAGCGTCCCTCTCCGTCGGGCAAGGTCTCCGCATTTGGTCTTTGGACGCCGCGCAGAAGGCTCGCCCAAGAACGACAGTGCCGACGAAGGGCGGATCCCGCCGTCGGGGCTCAGAGGAAAACGACTCCGGAAATTTCGGCCACCTGGGGTTATTTAACGTGCACCTAAACCTAAGTACACGGGTCTCAAACATTTTCGCCTCCATCGAAAATGCAGCCGCCGCCGCCGCCGCCGGGATCAACGCAAACATTACAGCGTGACACAACTTCGGGGCGCAATTACACGCACACCTTTAGAAATAACAAATATTTCTGCGGCCGACAGATGCCTTGGTGAGTGAGTCTTCATGCGCTATTGCGGCAGCCTCAGCGACTTCGTCAGTGCGTTGGTCTTGATATCTGCCGATGATGGTATTTTCTTCGAACAGATGGGTGCATCACAGATGCTGCTGTGATATAGCTTGGAAACCTTCTTTAGCATTGCGCACATTGTTGTCTTCACGACGACGGTCATTTAACACCTTTCCCTCTAGCCTGCATAGCAGCCTCCGCATAAAAGTGCGATTCTATACACAGCATTGCTAGTGCAATGCACGTAATGTGCACGATGCCTGACAGTCCTCTTGCATTTCTTTTTCCTAACGGGACAGGTGGCACGTGAATGATATCACAGTTTTTGTGAAGCTAAAAAAACCACCTGACCACCGGAATGTTGCCTTGTCTTCTTGGCTCGATGTGAAGTGTCATGTATGTATGAAATGACGGCAACCTTGTTTCGGTGACCAGCTTCCCTCTCCGCCTGCTCAACATTTCTCGCGCCGATTTTCTTGCTCCTGTGGATCGTTTCCATGACCGGCGTTAACAGCCTTTGCGGGTACCCTGCTGCTTGGAGTCGCCGAACCTGAGCATCAAAGCTTCGGCGACAGCATGACTGAATGATGTTTCCAATGCGTTGGACAATATGTTTTAGCAATGCTTCTACAGTACAAGCTCGTTAATGGGACCCCCGTTAATTCGGAAGGTCTGATAATGCGCACGTGTTCTCGTCTCGGCAAGCATAATGTTACGAGTATATTTACAGTATATTCACAACAGGTGCGATTGTAGCGTTGATGCGCTATGACCAGTGCAACACCATGAACTGAAGCCCGAGACACCTCAACTTCTCCGCCTAGCAGCGTCCTTTAGTCTACAGTGGCACAAACCCAATGTGAGATTAACTCCCGGTAGCAGAAGCAACGCGACGTAGCATAGGCAACGCGACGTGCCGTGGCCGCGCGAACGATGGCGTCGTGAGCATAGAACGTGGTTGAGTTTGCCTTAGAAGGAATTAGTGAGTTGAGAGGCAGGAGCGGGCCCTGGCCAAACAGTAGATGGAAGGGAAAATAGCTAGTAATATCGTGATGTGACGAAATATGGTCAGACGTCAAGAACGGCAAGATGCAGCCTCAATCTCGGTGGTCCTCAGACGCGTACATCGATAGCACGTCCGTGAGTGTACAGTTGAGGCGCTCAGTAAGTCCGTTTGTCTGAGGATGGTAAGCCGTGCTGAACTTGTGGGACGTTGCACAACAGCGGAGAAGGTCGTCGACAACATTTAAATGGAAACAGCGACCTCTATCAGTGAGCACTGATTTTTGGGCTAGTTGGTTTTTCAGGACCGATCACTTAAGCGCGCGCAAACAAGGACAAAGGGAGGTGACGACAACACAAGCGCTTACTTCCAACTGATCATTTATTTACAAAAATGCCTAATATATGAACTATTTTTTTCATGACGTCACAAAATCGTAATGCTGATATTACGTGAACGTGCTGAGAAACTGTGTTTCTTTAGAACTTGTTTTTTGGGCAAGATGCTTAGTTTGCTGACATATCGCAACTGGCTGAGACGAGATAATGAAAGCTGTGCTTACGCATGAGTGACCCGCCTTTGCAATCAAATCCGCCTCCATTATCTCCCTCACTCTTATCATCAGTGAGAAGCTGACGAGGAGCAGCATGGTGTACGATGACTTGATGAAGGAGAAAGTAGCGACATCATTACTGAATACTTATTGAAATACAAGAAGACGCGTACCTCGAAGAAGAATTTAAGCATGTACCAACCAGCCCAAACACAAATTTTACTAAGCGACATCGGTTCACAGCTGGTAGGGGGGGGGGGGGGCTCGCTTGATGGCATAACGTGTGGCATAATAAGTCGCAACGGCCACCCGCTTGTTACGCGCGGACGACGCCCGAAAAAGGCCGACGAGGTCCAGACCGGCACGGAAAATGGTTCGTTTGGGATATAATAGGCGAGGTGCCCAGCGGGAGAGAGACGAGGCTTCTTGCAGCGTTGGCAGAGCTCGCAGGAAGCGACATAATGTCGAACAGAGAGGCACAGGCCAGGCCAGAAGAAACGTCTGCGCACACGATAGTAAGTTTTGGTAACACAGAAATGGCCAGCGGTGCGGGCATGGTACAATTTGGTGGTCGTAGATGCTGGGATACAATGAGGAGCAGTTCAGCACCGTGTGGTGTCGTATTGCGTCGGTATAAAGTACCGTCGTGCTGAACAAACATACGGAGGGAGCCGTCTTGATGTCTGAGGGGGGCATTGTGTAAGAGATTGTAAACGTGCGTCGCGACGCTGCTCTTCGTTGGCGTGTAGGAAGTCGCTGAGTGACAAAACACAGGTATTCGAATCAGCTTCGGTAGTGTCGTGGGTCGACAGGACAGCGGGAGAGGTAGTTAGCATATTTGTATAGCCGTCCAGATTTGTATGACACAGGAAATGTGTATTCTAGGAGGCGCGGAGCCTAGTACCGAGGCGTCCCGTTGTGTTCTGATGAAGAGAGACAGCATAGGGCCGATAGTCTGCTACCACAGTGAAAATGGCGATCGAACGAGTGCGGACGAAACTGGGCAATGGCCCAAACAAGGGTGAGGCACTCACGTTCGGTTACGCAATAATGGCTCTCTGAGGGCGAAAGAAGGCGGCTAGCATAAGCGACTACACGATTCGTATCCCGCTGTTGTGGAGACAAAATAGCGCCAATGCCATGGCCACTGGCATCTGTTCGAACTTCCGTGGAAGCGGAAAGATCAAAATGACCCAATACAGTTGGATCTACAAGGCGACTCGTGAACGTCGAAAATGCCTGAGCTTTCTCTGGTCCGCATCTGAAGAG
The DNA here is from genome assembly GCF_013339695.2 of Rhipicephalus sanguineus. Taxonomy (NCBI): domain Eukaryota; kingdom Metazoa; phylum Arthropoda; class Arachnida; order Ixodida; family Ixodidae; genus Rhipicephalus; species Rhipicephalus sanguineus. The sequence continues at coordinate 112,746 of NW_023616092.1, forward strand.
GTGTCCTTTCTGAGAATATCGATGAGAGGGACGAGCGATTGCGGCGAAGTCTGAAGTAGAACACAGCCCTAGAAAACTTTGGACATCAGGAGGAGGTGGAAACTCGCGGACTGCTCACACTTTGTCGGGACCGGCTGTATGTCAGTAGCGTCTACCAAGTGACCGACGACTCGTATTTCTCAACGGCTGAAAGGGCATTCTGCAGAATTTTGCTGCAGGCGTTCTCATCGAAAGACGTCAAAGATGGCGAGAGCCGGTGGAGATGGCTGTCAAACGACGGTGAAAAGACAATTACGTCATCATGGTAGCATAGGCATGTGGACCTTTAAAACCATGTAAAGAGAGTAGCCGAGCATTACTAGTCCGAAAGGCATCACTTTGATCGGTAGACCATCTGGGGGACGAAGGGCGTCGTCTCGCGATATGTCATCGACTGCGATTTGCGAGTAGCCAGGACGTAGATCGATCGAAGAGAAAAATTGCAGATCCCACGTACCGTGGGAGTCGATGTTATGCGAAGCATGTGGCAGGTAGGTGACTGTGGCGTAACTTTTTTTACTGAGCGACACCTTGCAAAATGGCGCTAAGATTTGTATATATTTACACCCACATATATATGTTGAAGAGCCGCATATGTGTTATATAACCAGTTGTTTACGGTTGGTAACGCAGCCAATGGCAACGTGGGTATTACCAAAATCAAAGCGGTAAGCTGATATGTAGTGCTTATACGTGTCCCGAAAACGCACGCACGTTTCACGAACCCGTGTGCATGTGTGCAAGAAGTACTTGACAGTTCTTGATCAAGGGCATCATCACCAATCAGTGGGCCAGCAGCTGGTCATGACTTGTTATAGGATCCGGTCGTGATCGTGGTAAGGAGGGGTCCATGTGTAGTGAAGTATGTGGTATAGTAGAGCTGTTGGAATTCGTGGATGCCTCGGTCATTTCGTCGACAAGTATCTGTCGACAGAGCCGGCGACATGTCCGAACCTGAAGCCGTCGATGCTGGTAGGCATGGATAGTGCTAGGTAGACCAACATCAGTTGATGGTGTCGTATTTGTAGACTACCTGGGCGTATGTGCCTACGTTGCCTAGTCTACAAAGCGGCTGTCAATCAGTCTGGCATCATCCTCGGTCAGCATGAGGCCATCGCCCAGCCTCGGTAAGAAATGAAGAGGACACTGCGTCGTTCTGGTGGACGAAGTGCATTTTACGGTGCTGTGATGGATATCACATGTAAATTCCTTAATGTATTCCTCAGAGGTCGAGCAATGCTCCAATATAGTTTCCTGAATCATAGGAATACAAATGTAATGTTTATTAGACTGCTATAAAAGAGGAGCCAACACTGGAACTACAGACGTTCATCTGATAGACGCCTGTATCGTAGGAGTACACATCGTAGGAGTATCATGTAGTGTTTATTTTGTCTTGTAAAATTAGATAGCCAGCACCACAACCACAATCGACGTCGCACCGCTAGTACGCCTGCGTAGGCTGTTTTTCCAAGCCAGTTTATAGACCTGGCATGGCTCAGTGGTAGAATACCTGATTGCCACGCAGAATGCTTGGGTTCGATTCCTGCTGGGATCCTAATTTTATTATTCCCATTCGCTGAGTCAGCGCTGCCGATGTTGGTTTTCCTTAACGCTCTAGCATTTAAGTTACCAACGTCTGTTCTCGCCCATCCTGGGTAGATACAAACTGTCAATCACCTGTGGCGCATACGTACACCGCGGCCCGTGGTAAACGGGTATGTGCCACACGTGTCTAGTGGAAAGGGTTTGACGACGTACGCGACCAGGATTTTAACGTTATTCATGTCATGACCCGGCAATCATTCGTCAAATCCTCTTACCCTCTCATGCAAATTTTGGTCTACACCAACTTAAGGAGCGATCATGAGAGCACCCAGACGTAGGCGGCTAGAGATAGATAGATAGATAGATAGAAACGCTCAAAGTGCCAGAGGTTCGCTAAGAAATGCTTCGCATTTAATAACATGCACCATGTAAGCATACTGTGCGTCATAAATACGCGGAATCGGGTATACACCTTTTTTCCTAATGTTGTACAGATGAAGATAATCTATATTGGATAACCTCCAAGTATTCTCCTTATTTCTTACCCAAATGACAGGCGATGCCTACGAATGGCATGAGGGCTCCATAATGTCCTTAGCGAGCATTTCTCCACGTCTGTTTTTACTACGTGAGGCTCTGCCACCGACACACGGTAGGGCAGCTATGGATGGGTAAAGCGTCACCAGTGTGGATCGAATGGGTGACACTGTCGGTTTGACCTAGCGCGAGATTTTCAAATAAGTATGTCTTCGTAGGGACATCAAAACGCGGCGGAGCGCGTCGGCAAACTTGTCGTTAAAGGGTATCATCGGAGGGAGGCTTGAGCAAACTCAGATGGTTGTTCACAGGTTAGAGCAGACGCTCCAGAGTCTTCCAAGGAGAAAACAGCAAGAGATACATCATCAGGGAGAACTTGTCAACACGAGGGATGCGAAAAAGCATCATCATGGCGTCATCATATTACGTCATCGTGACGGCTCAGATCGCCATAATTTATGACATCATCATACGTAACTATCAAGTCATCAACGTGACACCGTATGATGACGTAGGGCATACGACAGTCGTCGCTTGTGGAAAACGTGGGCTGTCATGCAGGCAGTGCCAAAGCATGTTAGTTTCAGATTGCTTTCGCAGGGAGGCGGGGAGGACCAATACATCGATGAGACGAAGAAGAGACGGCTTTCGCCTTGGAATACATCGTAGACGAATGCGTGAGGTCCTGTAGTTTTATTGCGTTACAAGCGCTGCGTTGCCGTTTCAGCGTACTGATAAAAAAGATACGCTAGGGCTTTGGTGATGTCTACCGCTTTAATCGGACTATTATTTACTCTATGCTATAGTTGTGTTGGGAATGTGTTACCTCTCTAAAAAAAAGCAAGAAAAGCAGCGAGTTTTGGTTGATTTCGCGAATGGGCGACTTTATGTTTCTTGTTCTAAACGTTCATCTGCTCAATTGTTACTGCCTTTCACATTGCTCTAGCTGTATAAATATTTAACATATTTGTAAATGCTTATTTACTATCAAATAAACTTGGAACTTGGTTTACCCATATACTAAGTTTCAGGAACACTTCATTAGACCTCGGACAGCTAGTCGATGAGACGTCATAAGTCTCACGCAGCTACTGGCGTCGTCTCCATAGACGACTTTTCCGTTCAAATATTTGATACGAGCTCTTTGAGACTTTGAATTCTAGAAGCGTGACTACGCTGAAGATTGCGGATACTTTCGTGCGTCTCTGCCACGTCCTACATGGACACATCAGCTTGTGTGTGCGTTTCTTTCTTTGTGGTGCGTCTTGCGTTTTGCGCTCTAAATGTACTTCTAGGATACAGCCGTTCCCAATAGCCCGCAATAAAGTGTACCATCCCTGTGACTGAGAGAGCGGATATAATGATGTCTTAGTCGGCTTCAGACGGCTCACGTGAGCTGTACTCCACCCGGACGGCCATAACAGAGATTACACATCATCGCCACACACCACACATCGACGCAATTTGCAACGCACATTGCCATGATGTGGAGAGGGCGGGAGGGGGGGGGGGGCGCCTTAAGAGAGTGTCCTCCTATAACCTCCGCTCCTGCGCTGTCTTGTTTCCAATGAAGTATCGGCTGTCGCTTTAATTGCACCACATTACGATAAGCTATCGCGACGAGACGATGGTGCGCTACTATGACACTATCTCTATGTCATCGGTAACAGACGTACCCTCAGTAGCGCCGTATTTCTTCGGTCGGTACTCTCCTATCCGCTCCCCCCCCCCCCCCATACTGCTGCGCCTTCGTTCGCTTTGTCTTCCTGTTCTCTTCGCTCTTACTCATTATTCTCTGTGCTCTGCGTTCTCTCTCTTTCATCTTTCCCTGAGTCAATTGTTGCCCGGTTGCGCCGACGACGCGAACCGAACGAATGGGCGCATAAGTGCTGGCTCTAAAACAAGCAACACGTACACCCACCAAAAGACGCTGCCGCTGACCTGCGCACAGAAGCTTACGAGTGTACTCATGCCCTGAATTTTATCTCTTGCGTCATTAACTGTTTTATATTAGCAGCGTTGTATGTCATAGCTCCCGCTGCTGTTATACTTTCTTGCCGTTAATCCTACCGCTCACTTCAGTGCGACACTTGCTATTGAGGCGATGTACTTAAAAGACGATCAGAAAACATACAAAGATTTGTACCTTATGCACGACTTGCATGTAAAGTAAAATGAAGAGAAATATTGAGTCGGCTAATGCGACTGTACTAATTCAAGCTTAAGTGCAAGAAAAAAGGCGTGGACGTGGAGGATGGGAAAGGGCACTTGCCTTTTCAATTACGTGAACGCATGTTTGTTATGCACTCGTGTCTTGGAATAGGAGGCACATGGGGCTTCGGTTAGCTAATGTGAGGCGACCCTCTTCAGAAAAGTTGGAAAGCAATCGAAGTGCCCTTGCCGATGATTCGTTTGGTAGTCGAAACAGGACACCTGTCAACGTCACCCAAGTCACGCTCCTTCCTGTCGAGTTATACACGAAGCTCCTCAAGCTCCTTATACACGAAGCTCCTATACACGAAAATACACGAAGCTCCTCAACACCAATCAGAACGAAACAAGTGTGCCTGAGGTCGAGGAAAACCCTGGAGGACAAGGGAGTTGGCAGTTCGAAGCGAATGAGACAGAAAGGCGGTAGCCGGGCGCTGAAGACGGGCAGTCGGGTTGCGGACCCGAGCGTTCAGCACTTCATCCGGCCGGGGCCTTCGGACCGCGGCGTCAAGGGAGGGCGAACTACAACGGTTCGTGAGTTCGAGGGCAAGGCCTGCTGATCCCGGCGCAGGCAAAGCAACGGAAGTTGGGCTACGGGCCAGAGTCTTGTATCGAGCCACTTCCTCGGGCTAATCTTGGCCTCGTAGTGCGTCGTCGAGCATCCACCGTTCTCTCGTCAACGCAGCCAGACCCTCCAACTCACCTGTCAAGCCTACGCTAGTTGGTGAAACGACCGAGCTCATATTCTTCCCCCTCCGCTGCTGAACCGCGCCTCAACTGTAACGCTTAGCTTAAAACTTTGAACTTGTGTTTTGTTTATTGCTAAGATCTTTTACCGTGTGCAATGAACCTTTTGTTCAGTGTTTAGTGTTATGTAGATTTTCTTTCCGCTCTAATGGTTTATTAAAAGTTTTTTTTTGTGGTGTGTTGAAACCAACGGCTTTGTCCTTGATAAAGCTCTCCGACGTTCACGTCGTAAAAGAGCTGTAGTAAAAGAAAAAGAACTTGCATCACAGTCCTCGAATGTAGTTTCTCAATGCCAGGACAAACCTTTGACGATATTAAGTGGCGAAGTGTGGCACAGTATCAAGTACATTAGAACACAGCACGATGAAATGCTCGAAGTGTGGCAGAGGTTCAAGCATCTATGAAAAACGTGAGGAAATGTTGGATGCGCCACGATGAAGGCTCGACGTCACACAACCGCACTCAGCCTCGCGGGCGGCGTGAGCAGCCCCGGCAATATTTATATTGCTGTGGCGGCGCATGCTATTCTGCGAGAATGCGTGCTCGTCTCATAAGCCCTCGCCAAATGTCTGTTTCGACTACATCCGAATTTATTGTTAGTAGATCTGCTAATCCAACACGCGGAAACGTGGTACGCATACAGCTATCACCATCGATTGCTTTTCCTCAAAATGTCGCAACTGGCCAATTTCGTTATGCACACGAAAAATAATTGTGCTATACGACGCGGACCAACAGAGGGGCTGCACAGGGCATCGTGGGTCGTGGTAGTTGTTGGCCGCTCGTGCGGACACACACCAACTGTAGAGAATCGGACAATGGTTGAGGGTGGTTATATAAACAGGTTATAAAGGTTAGAATGGACTTTAAATATGAGAAATCGCGAATGAATGAGACTCAAGAAGTGTGCGATACACCGTAGAAAGAAATGTTGTAGGCCTACACGAGACTGAAATTGGGGGAGAAAAAGACTGTAATTTAAACGCATGCTGTATGCAAAAATACGATTAATTTGTTAAGCTGCGCGACAGACTGATTTCATAGATACAAATACGCTCGCGTCATGCGTGATACTTTATCGTCCACGTCATGTAGCGAAATTTTTCTGAGTTGTTTCACACTTCTACGGAAATATGACCGCTTTCATTGCTGCTTGCTTCACGCATAATATTCTGCGACACCAAAACATACGTGTTCGTCTAATATACTTGGAATAAAAGGACGTCAGAAAGAGAGAGATTCTCAGAGACACTGACGGACAGTGACATCAGGCCGTAGTACGTTAGCGTGTAAGCCGGAATAGTGCAGGACATTGGAAATATACGGATCACCAGGCAATGTCGCAATGCAAGGCAACCATGTATGCTTTTCTTTACTGGTCATTCTCCTCTTGCAGTACATGCGTCAGCACACGATACTTAGCAAACTCTATTGGTTATACTGCGGAAAGCGAAGAGTGCGCGTCATCTGCAGACGAACTTGGTGGGGCACGCACTCTGACTCGTACGGAAGGAGCCCGGTGACCATGACAAAAAGTATGACGCCTAGGACCAAGTCTGCCTTCTTTGGCCGGTACCGACACCCTGCAGCACTTCGGGAGGCGCGATGCTTCACTACGCCAGAATGTGGCGCTCAGCTCTTCGGGTTGCCACTTTCTCCGCTGCAAGTAGTCAGTGTGAACGCTGGGAAACATTCGTAATTTTTGTATATCCGCACTTTGTGCATTAACAAGAAAGAAATTCAAGAGTTCAGCTATTGTAATAATCGTTTTCGTATATGGGCATACGTGAAGTTATAAGTTTGAACAGCGCGACTGGACGCGGAGAGTAGACACACATTACACACCACACATCATGCATCACCGCGCTGATGCTACTTTTTTGCTATTTGATATGGACCGGGCAAGGCTACGGAAGGACGGGAGCGCACATGACGTGCACGCCTTATAGACGCTCCAATAGTGATTGCAGCAATAGCCGAAACTGTCTCTGCACTGTATTATAGTGATAGGTGCGTATCTGAAGGCGTGGACGTCCTCTTGCGCTCCCAGTCCATCCGGCGGAAAACTTTAGTTGTATATGAAGGATAATTCTTTGGCACCGTCTTCCGCGGACAAGAAAGTGGTTTCGCGGTAATTCAAAAGTCCGTGTACTTGACAAAGGCTTCAGATACTGTTTTCGCCGTGTTCAATGCGCCTGACGACATTTCGCTGAGGCAACTTCTGAATGAAGCAGTGAATTTATGCAAAAGATTTAATCTTCAAACCTGCCTCGTCGATAGGAAATAGCAAAACGTTGCCGTCAGTGCTGTGGTGTGTGCGCGCGCGCGCGTGTTCTAGTCTCTCTGCTTCCAGTCATGCTGTTCAAACTTACTATCAACAGCCAACGAGCCCTCCAACGCACTTTGGCCATACTTCAAGTTTTAAAACATAAGCACGTAATGATGTTGCATGTTCACGAATATCACTGATATCGCTCTTAGCTAGTGGGCTTTATCTCAATTAGCATCGTGTGCACTAAGCAGGAAGTGAAATTTTTCTAATAATTAGTCTATGTCAAGCGATTAATTAGAAACACTCTGGAGCTGTACGCACAATATGCTGAATTGATAACTGCCAGCGTGTCATTTGTGGCGCTTATGCAGGATGGCAATGAAGAATGAACTCCTTCTGAAAACTTGGATGTCAACAAAGAAATAACTTGTAGTGTTATTGCACGTGTGCATGCAACTTCTAGCGTTTAAAAAATTTTAGGCGCACAGTGCTTCAAGTAATAATGCATAGCGTTTTCTGGTGAATGGGTCGGAAATGGCGATAGAGAGCTATACTTTTTGGTGAGAAATTGCAAGGTTCAAGTAAATTATTACTGCGGACGTTAGATAATGGTATATACTCGTATATGACCTTGGACGTGAGACGGCTGTACGTTGCGGTATAAAATATGTACTCATAAAATAATGACTGTGAATAGTGAGTGTTATGGCGACCAAAGGAAGCGGTGAAGGATTAGTATGACAGCGCTATTTCTGTAGCGTAGTATTTCCGCAGATCTCTTGACTTTTGGGTAGGTGGTCTACAACTGTGATTGCATTGTCACTATTACGTCGATATTCCACTACAATTAGCACAGCCGAGTGAGTCATGGGGTGTTGCTTGCTTCTGGAAACTTTACAACTAATGGAATGACGAGAACAGCACTGTTTAAATAAAAGCCTAAGAGGAAGAACTGTATTCATCTGAAGTGGAAGATGAGGTCAAGTGTTTTTGTTTTCTTTCCTCTGTCGCTCTCATTCTCGACTTTCGAGGAGAACATGCAGAGTCTATTGCAGCGTCACAGACAATTGGAAGGTAACATCCAGTTAGTAGCAGACTGAGTGTTGTGAGTGAGCCCTACTCCTAATCAAGAAACAGTACTTCTTTTTGCCTTGTTTTCTCAGGTATCCCGTTCTCTGAAATTCACTTTGATCGTTCGTTGCTTATTAGACACCCTTTGCCAACACTTTGTTATATCACGATGTAAGAAAGACTTGCGATCTGCAGCTTTGTGGGTGTATTGATATATCCATTTCGGAACAGCGCGAAAGACGAAAGGCACAGAAGAAGATTTAACAACACAAGCGCTGTAACTGAGTGCTTTATTCAAGCAAAACAGAAAAGAAAGCGAAGAAACATAATAACAAAATGTGCGCGCGCAACCTATGCACGTGAAAAGACTACAGGCAACGCAATAGACGGTGTACTAACAGACGTGTAGCCATTTTGCAGTTAGAGAATGCTTCAGCTATATCCTTATGCGGGAATCATTGTGGCCAAAAACGGTGGTCGTGCGGCAGAATTCCGGGCAGCACCCACAAGCAGCACAGTGGGCAGTCAAATGGGAGTACGGCGTACCCTTTCAAGAGCTATGGTGCTCACGCAGGCGAATGTTGCGGCTGCGCCCCGTTTGCCCGACATAAACCTTACCGCATGACAACAGAATGGAACATACGAGATTGCTTTGGCAAAGAAAAATTGCGTGCGGTGCTTGACTGTGCAAATTCTGCTAGACGACACATTCACACCTGGGAACAGCTTATCACTTCTGGCACGCAAGGCTGTTCAGCTTATTTTTGGCGAAGTCTCTGTGTCTTTCGTCTTTTGCGCTGTTTCGAAATGAACCCGAACCAACTAGCCAAACTCCCCCTTTTGCTGCATATTGATATATTTTGGCAAATAGTGCTGACGTGGCCTTTTCGTCAGAAGCTGCGTTGCCAAGTAGGCCTCTCTGCCAGACACTGAACGAACCGCAATTACCAGGCTGCGGGTACACGCTGAGCAAAGGAAGTTGTGCAGCTAACGAAAACAAAAAGCCGGGGTGAGGTTGTAACGGGAAATCTGAAGAAGGCAGTTACTATTACAGTTTACGTAGGTGCTACAAAAGCCCTGAATTTCAAGTCTGAGCGTAAGCACCTCACAGACCACATAGTGAGCACACTGGCATGTGTAAGTTAGTGATGCAGAACTATCGATGGTACTATCGATACTATCGATAGCTGAGTCACTATCGAACTATCGATGGTAAAAGATACTATCGATAGTGCTATCGATAGTTTAAAATCACAGCGCGAATTCATTGCAGAATAAATTTGGTTCCCCGCGCTCATACTACATATGTAGCCGGAGGATGCTGAAGGACAAGGAAGTTGACATGCTTGCGTTATTCACCAGAGTGCTTCGCTGACACATGGTCATACAGTCAAGCTATTAAGCTGCAGCGGAAAGAAAGCCGTTACATGGGGTGGAACTGCGCGTCTTCAGTTTTATATTGTATTTGATGATTGCAAAATGAAAAAATGATCAAGAACTAAGTTTGTTAATTGTAAGATGTAACTGGTTGCTTTTAAATATTCATTATTCATGGACATATGCCGCCATTTTCACTGCGTAAATAATTTCTCTCGATAAAAATTTCCTCATAAATTAAGCGAAGCTGAGAGTAGGTTATCCCAAATATTTTGGCAATTGGCCAGCCAGCAACAGCATCGTTATTCGCGCCACTATGGATAGTTCGTCACGTGGTTCTGACGGTGAAGAACGCTGCAGCAAGACTGGAAAATACAAAGCTCTTTTTTTGGTCGAACTTGTGCCCAGAAAATCAAAACTCAGAATACAAGCGATACACGCTGCGCAGTGATAGCATCGAGAACAGTCGCCGGCCGTCGAGTAATCTGACAATAGGTAGAACGCTTCGTCTTTTATACATCAGTCATCAAACCTTCCAGTGTTATTGCTATTGCTCGCGTAAGCTCTCGAATAAACTTGAATATTCACGTCCGGCGCGTAAGCATAAAATGTCAAACAATCGCGAAACTTCTCAAACATTGCGGCGCGGTCTGCGTCAAACGCAGCTAACAGTTGTGAAACCCGAATACATCGAAACAAAGCAATAAACACGCGTGGCAGTAATATCGCAACTAATATTACCAATGGTACTACCGATTCGACTATCGATAGTTTCGATAGTAGTACTATCGATAGTTTGTTTACACTATCGATAGTTTCAAAGAAACTCTCGATACTATCGATAGTCAATTTACCGATAGTTCTGCATCACTAGTGTAAGTGCACTCATTCCACCGAAACCAGAAAACCGACGAATGTGCAGCGAAGCGCGCGAGATGAAATTTTTTTACGCCATAAGGTAAAATAAAAAAAGAGAGTTCAGTTTCGCGGATAAAGGCCAGGACCGTTCAATGCAAAGACCCGTGTGTCCAGCGCGCTAAGTCAGGTGGTCGACCGGGTGAAATACTATATCCACAATAAAGATGGCCTTGGGGATGGGCTTGAAGCAATTCACAAAGCACTGACTTACAAATGACATTTTAAATGAAACACCAAGGAGAGTAGCAATGTTTACGCATTAACCTGTACTCAGTGAATGGAAACCAGGCTGTCACCAAGAATGTTTTATCGATGTAGTATTAGCCAAACTACCATGCACCAGGCCTACAACTATTTGCTCTGGAAGTAACAACCGCCACTATGTGATACGCGCAACGAATGAGTAGCAGTACTGCACTGGCAACCACATGCACCCCGTCTATGCACACAAAACCCGTTTACATTGCCGATACCTGTCCCCCCTCCTTGTTTTCTTTCTTTTGTCTAGGATTTCTCCCGCTTGCTCTCCCGATTGGCGGGATATCTAAATAGCCACCTGCTGTGTCACCCGTCTTTTAGATGTGAAGCATCTTACGGCGGAGTTCAATCCGGTGGTGGTGGTGGTGTGCCGCGTGACCACCTTACTGCGCATGCGCAAACCCTCTCCGCTTCCCCTCCCCTCCCCTCTCCCTTTCCCCCTCTCCCCTTCCCCTCTGCACATCACCTGTCCCCTTCCCTCCCCCTCTCCACTCCCCTCCCTCTTTCCCCTCTCCCTTCCCCTCTCCACATCACCTGTCCCCTTCCCTTTCCTCCTTCTCTTTTTCTTTCCCCTCTCCTTTCCCCCTCTCCACTTGCCCTCCTCCCTTTCCTCTCACCACTCCACCCTAGACGCGGGCTCTACATGCCGAAACACCGCTTCGCATCGCCATGGTCCCCTTTAGCGGGAGATGGTGTGAGTTTTTTTCACAGTACCCTGCCCTCGCTGGTGAGAGGACGAAGGTGCACACGTACACAGTGCTAAGGAGAGCAGTTGCTGTCTTGACAGAGCCTGGTCTTCTGGTCGAAACGTTGGCTCCAGCGGCAGCCAAGGATTTTTCTCCTCTTAAAACTTTCGTCTTCCCCTAGACCTCCGCCTTACTTGGACTTCCAATGTCTTAGTGATTCAAGCAATAAATAAAAAAACTCACCAAATAAAGATATTTATAACTCTTAGGGATGGTAAAATGCTGCTTTAAATATACATTAAGAGGGGTTACCTTAATTAAGAGAAACCTCCGAGACGCAACTAACGAGTGTAGGCTAGTGCCATACAGATCGCTAATAAGGCCTCTACTTGAGTACGCGCCCGTCGTGTGGTCACCACATCGTGGCAAAGATATAATATGCTGGCGTATATTCAGAAAAAAAGCCATTAGATTGATATGTAATCGTTACCATCACTATTTTCACCGACATTACATGCTAACAAGTTACAGCTAAAACATTTGGCGCACAGACGTACTTGCGGCCGTGGTGTCCTGCTGCATTAAATTGCTCGTTGGGAAGCATTTATCATATGCACCGATTGTTTTCACAAACCTTTCTTCTCGACTCGCAAGAAGAAGTCACCACCTTAACATAATTCCTTTGAAATCATCCATTGATTGCTTTAAGCTTTCATTTTTTCCTCATATATTGATATTTGGAATGGTCTTGCGGGCTTCCAGCGTGAGTTGCCCAGTGATGAATTTTTGAGCAATTGCCAAAGTGCGTGCACTGATGAGCTGTGTATAATTTCCTGATATAGATCTTTTTTTTAAATGTCTATACTTTTTTCGCTAAGGAGAACAGAAAGTTGGGAAAGTTTGTACCGATCCATGAATGTACTTGGAAGCGCAAAACACACAAAATACACCATAACTAGACAAGAGTGCACCACTTCAAACTAAACTTTACTCACAGAAATTGGCCAGGTTTTATCACGTACCAAAGGGAACAGCAAGACGGAAAAGCATACGTGAAACAACCGACTAACAATTGATGAAAAAGTATCACATCAAAATAAAATCAGTAACAAAACGTAAAAAAAGGCTACCTTCTGCGCATGAGGGTCACAAAAAATAAAGTGAAACAACTGTGGTGAAAACAACTAGATCATGCCAAGCGTGTGCGTGGCTGCCTCTACTCTATTCCCAGTGCCAAAGACTTATCGAGATAAGCCAATACACTATTTAGTAGGTTAATAGACGGCTGGCTGATGCACGTGGAAGCATTTCTCTGCATATGGCAAGCTTCGATTATTTCTCTCGTTAGCCCGTTTCGGTGCCGGAACAGAACGGTGGTTTTGTTGAGTTTGGGATTGAACCCGCACTGTCGACAGTGACGCGTCAGGTGTGAATAGGGGCCACCTTTTAGGAAGCCGTGGTGCCCCTTTCCCTAACATCCAGGCAGCGGCCAGTCTGGCCTACGTAGCAATGACCAAAAAGGGAATCGTGAGGAAATGCGAATGCATTTCTTGCGAGAGTACACGGCGTAGTAATTTTAATGGCGTAAATTAATGACGAGACGAGGATCTGCCATCGCCTTGAGAGGCGCCCAGCCAGCGAACGGTCGAGAGTGAGGCGCGCGCTTCACTCCATTTATATATACATGCGAGCGAGCGGACGGGAGAGTGGGGCGCAGGAGGAGAGAGAGCGAACGGCGAGAGAAGGAGCGGCGAAGCACTGCACCTACCCTCTCCTACACTCTCTCCACACACGCGGGAGCTCCGCCGAGCTCCCGCGATGCGAGCGCCCTCACACGCCAGAGCGCGCTCCTCCTCTCCACTCACTCTCCGCTACTCCACCTGCACCACCTGCTCCGGTTGCTAGGGGCGAGGATAAGCGCGCGCGCCCGCAGCTGTTGCTATGGGAGAGGGAGTGGGAGCGGAGAGATAACACCTGCCGGCGCGCGGACACCAACAGACGCCTGACATGCCCCCGACTAAGAAATGCATTCGCATTTAAAACACGTTGCTCACGGAGGACAGAAAAGGCATACTGCGATTAGTGTTACGTGTTGTCTGCCTCGGCTATCCCTCGTTACGCAGGCGTTTGTGAAGATCTGGGTATATGGAACTGAGTTTATTCTTGGCATTGTAAACGACGTCAACAGTGCATCGAGAGGCCATATCTTCGGTCGATGAGAAAGTCCGTGCATATAGGTATGATGGCATATTTCTTTCTGTTCTCCGCCTGAGCATTGAGTTCACCATACGTTCTTGCTTTGATAAGCTTCAGACAATTCTGGCTCTCAGTGGCGATGTTCTTTTCTTTAGCTGGCCTCACGCAGCTTTACACTTGGTCTAATGCCCTCGCGTGCATTAAATGCTGGCATAGTTTGGTCAGCGCTGGCCGATGCAAGAAAAAGCAATCACATTTTTTTACCACTTATAATGCGCGGAGCGGAAGTCAGCAGGGCTTTGATGGATGGGGCATGTATTTTTAACAAATGTGCGACCGCCTACCACGAGATGCACGTTGAGGAACTGGATGGTCTGGTGTCTGGGGGTTTAAAAAAAAAACTTCAGGTCGAGCCTTTCTTTCTTGAGACCGTCAACATATCTACTATCCTGTGGCTGAAATTGAGAGCGTCAACAAAAAATAAGGTAGTCATCTACGTACCTCAAGACCTTAGAGCCAAACCTCACAAGCCCCTATGTGTAGGTCTGTCAGCCTTAGTCAAGAAAATGTGGCTCAAAATCGGTGCAGCACAAGACCCGATTCACACACCACAGCGCTGAACTTATCGCCCCTTCCAGGAAATAAGCGTTGAGGACATGTTCTATTCCACAGCCCAGGATGACCTTTGGAAGCAGTGCGGGAAGTAAGTGAAAAAAGCGAGACTGTTGCGCTTCAGACAACATTGCAGAATTTCGTCAGTCCTTCCTGGAGCTTCTCAGGGTGTACTTAAGCTCCACAATTCTCTTCAGCCAAACAGGTTATATGTATTGGGTCGAGCGTCGCGCGAGTACTGTGTTCGGTTGTTTTACGCCAAATTTGATCCACCTAAAGCAAGCACTTCATCACGCACATGTCATCAGTGTATAGATGCGTTGATGATTTCTTAATCTTTTTTAATCTTTCACCTACTGACCAGGCTACCTCATGTGGCAGATGAAATTTTCGATGTTTTTAGAGCCTACTCAAAGAATATGGTATTTACTAAATAAGTTCCTGCATGCAAGACCACTAGGTTATATACTTAGAAATATCCTTTTGACATGACGGACACGTATGTTGGAAGTGCGCCCCGAGGTCTAAAAGGCACTTCTGCCTTTCGAATCCGACACTCGAAGTTGGTTAAACGGAGAAGTGCGAATCTGTGTTTCATGAATGCCCTTAACAAAAGTATCCGCACGTCATGCAGGAAATCCTGATGGAGCAGGTGGATCGGCTGACAGCCTGTCACCAATTTTGTGGTCGGTTGGTGAAAACTTTGCCAGAAGATGAAAAAAAAAAACACGTGCCCTGGTCACTGGATGAGACAGGAATACTGAGGTGATGCCCTACTTTCACAAGAGGTCCTCACGGGCTAAAACGAGTGTCGCAAGTTTAATGGGAACTTAGGCCCCCTGCATATATCTGACCTTCGCGCCCGTATCGCAGGCGGTGACCGTCAATGCGCCTGCAAACCAGTCACCGAACTGTTTTCACTAAGTGCAGCGTGGGGGTAGTTTTTAAATGCGAAGCATTTCCTTAGCGAATTTCTGCGACTTTGAGAATATCTATTCTATCTATCTACTATCTATCTACTATCTATCTATCTATCTATCTATCTATCTATCTATCTATCTATCTATCTATCTATCTATCTATCTATCTATCTATCTATCTACTATCTATCTATCTATCTATCTATCTATCTATCTATCTATCTATCTATCTATCTATCTATCTAGCTATCTGCCTACGACTTTGAGCTCTCCTGGCCGTTTCGTTAATGGGATGTATAGCAAATTCGTATGGCATAAACATGGCTGAATAACGAAGATAAATGTCCAGGTCATAAAATGAATATGATATACATGTCATGAACGGCATGACTTGCATGTCCTGGTGTTGGTGCTCTAGCGCTGTTTCGTTAACTTGAAATATACCAAAATTATTAGGCGTGAAGAGTGCACGACAACATAAATGACAGTGAAAATCATGACACGCATGCCATGTACAGCATGATTTACATGACAGGGTCTCGGGGCGCTCGCGGCCGCTTAATTGATCTATACATACCAAAATTGGTGTGACAAGACATTTCTGAATACTGAATGGCGAACATAATGACAGGCGGTAACATTAAAATCATTACGTCATGTACGCCTGACATAAATGCCCCGCACATTGTGCATTTGCGGTCGTTTCGCTATCTTGCATGTACAAAATTTTTGCATTGCATGACGGGACTGCAGGAGAACATATATCACAGGGTGTTACATGTAAATCATGACATAGATGTCATGTACAGCATGATTTCTGCCATACTCATGGTGCGCTCGCGGCCGTTTCGCTAGCTTCATATACATCAAAATTGGTATTGCGTGACATCACTGTACGGCAAACATAAATGACATGTGGTAACATGACAATCATTGCACGCATGCCACGTACACCATGATTTATATGACATGATCGCCGGGCGCTTGCGGCCGTTTACTTAGGTGCATATATACCAAAATTGGTGCGACGAGACATTCCTGTATGGCGAACACAAATGACTGGTCCTAAGGCGCAAATCATGGTATGCATGTCATGCACAGCAGAATTTAGATGCCACGCTCATGGTCTGCTCGTGGCTGTTTCGCTAGCTTGACATACCCCGATATTGGTATCGCGCGACTCGACTGTACGATGAACACTAATGGCAGGTGGTTACATGCCAATCATGACATGCATGTCGTGTAGAGCATGATTTGCACGCCATGTTAATGGTCTGCTCGCGGCAGTTTCCCTAGCTTGATACACACCGAAACTGGTATTGCGTGGCGTGACTGTATGACGATCATAAATGACAGGTCCTAGTGCACAGATCACAACATGCATGTCATGTACGGCATGATTTACATGACACTGTCTTTGTGCGCTTCCGGTCTTTTTGTTAACTGGATACACCAAAATTGGTATGGCATGACATGAGTCCGTGACGAACATAAATGACAGGTCATGCATTGTATATACCAGAGTATACAATGCAGGATATAAAAGATCGTTTCGTGCATGCACGTATGACAAACATGGGATATATAGTGAACTAGATATCATGACATGAAAGACTTCAGTTTGCTCAAGAGAAACAAGGCGATGTATGCAGCTCTCTGCTGGCTGCTTCGCATTACATTGATTCCCACAGTGCGTGGGATCTGCCGGATTCATTCATATTGTATTTTTGTTGTATGCATGCACTCACTCTTGCAATATCTTGCTATGCTAGATTGCAGTGTATATAGACAATAAAAAAGTAATGCATACCGCAAGTCTACAGTTGGCAGGTTTATTAAACACATCTTTTTCATAACCTGGTCTCAATTAGCCGAGACACTCTGAATAAGGCCAGCGCTGGTGCATGCTACTTCGGCGCATGCATTTTGTGAACTCGAAAGTGCACCTGGCTGTAACGGAGCTCGCAGTTATTTTGCTCTGGTTCAAAGAAAACAGTTAGTTCCACGGGTAGCTGTGCACTTCACAAAAATTGCGAAAATTCAGGCAGGATTAACACGGATGCCTTGCTCTCGTAGTGCTGGCTCTGGCTCTCAGGGTGTAGCACTTTTTTCCATAAATTTAGGCAACTATGTCAAAAGCGCACGAAGGCATTCTCACTGCAGTAACGTGCGAAGCTGAAGTCGGCCAACTTTACTCGGTTTGTTGAAGTGAGTAGGATGTTCTCGCACTTGAGGTCCCTATGGGCAATGTCCTTGTAGTGTAGTAGGCCAAGGCGCTGGCCATCTCCATAAAGTATCGGGACGCCCTCTTCTCTTTGAACCGCTTCACTTTCTGCACAAATAATGCAATATTTTTGGCACTATAAATACAGCAGCAGTCGAGGCCATCTCTCATTCTAAAGCGAACCTCGCGCCCAGATAATTCCCATTTGATCTCATTTATGCAGTGAAGGGGAACATTATCTATCATGAGTGCTCAAAAATATCTCCTTAACAAATAAGGTACCGTCAATACCGCGGTTTTCTAATTTACATATTTCCAATAGCACTGGTCAGCTTAGCAAAGGCAGGCGTTGAATGCCTTGGGAATAATGAATGCAACTTGAAGGCACTTAAATCAACAAAAATAATAGATATGAGCGTGCACAACGAACAACTAATGGAGCAATAGGTGTGCATAATGTGAGACATAGGCGCCTGAATACATGGCGTACAACAAACGCAATATGTAATTCATGAGAGACGCGAAGGAAAGGGCCAGAGGTGGTGAACGTGCTTTACCTACCCCCACTTTACACTTCCTAGAATGTACGACTGCACCTTCACGACGTGGTTTGCTTGGCATACGACCACTGCCGGCAAAGCCAGGTTTTTATCAGCGGTTGGCCTATGTCATTGGCGAACACATATAGCTCAAAGTTTGCAGCATCGCGATGCGCTCTTAGCCCTCTCACATTCTTACGGCCGTCATGACACTCTTGTCGACGTCGAGCTGCTTTCCCTTTGCTGCCACTAGCATGCTCGAAATCGGAATTACGCGAGGCTGACCAACGCAAATATTTAAACATTTAAGCAGCAGTAGTCCCACTTCGCTCAACAGCCTCACATACGTCATACAGGACATATCACCACGGTATTCTAGCGTTATCGCGTGCATCATTATCATTGTCAGCTGTAATACTACTGCAGGATTTTCAGAATAACGCCCCCATGAGGACCGAAACAATCTGATTTCTCGGTGTCGCCCTACGTGGTCAAGCTATCAAAAATCGCTAGTGCGCACAAGCCGCCTCGAACTAAGTGTCGCCAATGCAAGTGACACGCACGCAGGAATTAGGCGACAGTCCTGGACATAATGAAGCGTATCTCTCATAGCCTCCTTCGGCCGGCCTTCTGATGAGTGATTCCAGGCCATGAAAGGTGATCACTAGGGTAGCCGTCCCGACGGAGGCATGGCCTAATCGTTGCTGCGGGAGCAGGTTTGTTCGCTCCGGCCAGCAGCATTCTTCAAGAAGTGTCGGTGTGTGGCCATGGTGGCGGAATGTCAAAATCGTGTGCGAGGTGGATACGCGGCAGGATTCCGGCATTGTTTTTGGCAGAGATCAGCGCAGCGAGCAGTGGAACAATGCTTCCATATTGGGCTCGCTCACCTCATATAAGGCCACGTGTTGACTGCTCTTAAGCCTCATCAGGTTTGTTGTCTTCTTATGGCGCATTTGCGACTAACCATCCTTTTCGTGCATTCAGCTACTATGGTGCGCTCGCAATTTTATTCGCTCGTGTTCTTACCGATCGAACGGGCACACGTGAGAGGTTTTCATGCGCGATTCCTTTCCGTTACATTCTTACCTTGAGATTAGCAGAGCGTACGTGCCTGTCTACCGTGTTTAGATGTTGAGCTCATGGGATCTTGTGGCACCACACGCGATGTTTTTCAGGTTGCGTGCAGTAGTTTATGTTTTCGGCCCGTAAGTTATCCCTGAAATAAGCGTAATTTTCGCTTAACGGATAGCGGTAATTTAATTGCCAGGCATGGGTTGCGAATGCCTAACGTTTCCGAGCCAACCCAACTTTCTTTTTTGTGAATTTGATAAACATCGAAAGGGGGGGGGGGGGGGGCTCCTTTGCTAGTAATTAGCGCAAGCGTACACATATTCTTCTAGTCTGGTTGCCACTCTTAATCACGCTTTTTCGTCGGGCCGCCTAACAGTATTTTTGTTTTCTCCGGTCCTTCTTTAATCTTACCTTAACGCTTTTTCGTTTACATATGCATATATTTTCGTGATTCGTCACCGTCACTGCTGAAAAGCGCGATGTCGTTCGCAAAACGCGAGTAGCTAAGATATTCTCCGTTAATCCTTATTTCTATTTTCTTCGCGTTCTAGCTCTTTAAATATTTATTGTGAATGTGCCGTGAATAACAGCAATACATTGTAACTCTTCGCCTGCCCCCATTCTCGATCAGGATTTTCCTGCCTTTATTCAGAAATGCGGTGGCTGTGGGATCGTTTTAGATGTTGGCTATGGTATTTTCAGATGTTTAGGTATTCCTTTATGACATAATTATTCCGGAACTGCTGGCGTGTGTTCACATGTGTGAATAAATGTCTGTTGATCACCATGCATATATGTTGCTCCTTCTGCGCGCTTAAAAACTCATCAGGACGGCAGCTGCAAGAGGCGCACCGCTTCGCAAACCCGAACTGCCGTTCTCCATTGGAGTGCGCTTTCGATCTGAGGCAGGCGTTCATGAAAAGTGTTTTTTGTAGAGGAGATGTGACTGTCAAACTTCTAAGATAAACTTACACTTTGTAGCGAAGAGGAATGCCCAGCGCTGCAGCCACATCGCCAGCTCTGCTCGAGGCACGAGCTAGAGATGCCCTGCCTGTGTTTGCTGAAACGCTGCCTGCGCCTGTACATCTTGCTGTCCCTACTGTTTTTGCTGTCCCTACTGTACATCTTGCTGTCCCCAGTGTTTTTATTATATTTTGGTCGAGGTGCTGGGTGGCAGCAGGCAGAGCGGCTGTTTCTGCGTATCGTGTCAAGTGGTCGACGGCGACGACCCAGCGGTTTCCGGAAGCCGTGAATGGAAGAGGTCCATACAAGTAAATGCCAATTCGGTCGAACGGCCTGGCCGGGCACGGTATTGGCTGGAGCGTACCAGAGACGTGCGGGGTAGGAGCTTTGCGTCGTTGGCACTGTGGGCATGGCCGAATGTACTTGCGCACAAAGGTGTACATGCCTCGCCAATAGAACCTCGAGGAAAGTCGTGTGTATGTTTTGAAGACGCCCGCATGTGCACACTGTGGGTAAGCGTGAAAGGCTGAACTATTTTAGCTCGAAGATGTCGAGGTATCACCAGCAACCACTTGCGGCCGTCAGACATGTAGTTCCTGCGATAGAGGAGGCCATTACGGATCTCAAGTGAGTGCTTGACGACGCAAGGCCCTAGGAGCTGAAGGAAAAGTCGACGGCTTGGAAAGGAATCGGAGCAGAGCGCTGATCCAGGCATCCTTGCGTTGCTCCGACGCCATGTCGCAGTCAGCTGGGAACGAAAGTACTTCGTCCACGGCAGATAGGCAGGCAGTGCTGTCGGTTGACACAGGCGAGCGTGATAGGGCGTCGGCATCGGTGTGGCGGCGGCCCGACCTGTAGACAACGCGCATATCGAAATCCTACAACCGCAAAGCCCAGCGAGATAATCGGCCGGAGGGGTCCTTCACGTGGATAACCAACAAAGCGCATGGTGGTCTGTGACTACGTCGAAGGGGCGGCCATACAGATAAGGTCGAAATTTACCAAGAGCCCAAATTATGACCAAACATTCCTTCTCTGTAACATAATTGGTCTCTGCTTTAGTGAGGGTGCGGCTTGCGTATGCGACGACGTACTCTTGGAATCCAGATTTACGCTGCGCGAGCACGGCGCCGAGTCCAACACCGCTGGCGTCGGTGTGGACCTCAGTCGGAGCAGTAGGGTCGAAATGACGCAGGATTGGCGGTGAGGTGAGCAGATGGCGCAACTCTTGAAAAGCATTGTCACAAGCGGGCGTCCAAGCGTAACTTTTCGAGTCGCTTCGTAGGAGCTGATTCAAGGGAGCGGTGATGGTCGCAAGTTCCGGATGAAGCGGCGAAAATAGGAACAGAGGCCAAGGAAGCTACGAAGTTCTTTGAGAGACGCAGGTTTAGGAAAGTCAGCAACTGCCCGAAGCTTGGCGGTGTCGGGAAGAATACCGTCTTTGGATACAACATGGCCAAGGATGGTGAGCTGCCTTGCGCCAAAGCGGCATTTATTCAGGTTGAGCTGAAGGCCAGCGTCAGTTAGGCACTGAAGCACTTCCTCTAGCCTACGGAGGTGCGTAGGAAAATCTGATGAAAATACAACCACGTCGTCTAGGTAGCAGAGGCATGTTTTCCACTTAAGACCTCGCAAAATGTTGTCCATCATGCGCTCGAATGTTGCGGGCGTGTTGCAAAGACCGAACGGCATGACACGGAATTCATGACTGCAATGCATCTCCATTGTAATTCCCACTGTGATTTTATACAAGCGTGGATCATAAACACTCGTCAGATATCGACACTTTGTTGTCTCTGCACGACCCGTCCAACTCTGTGCTGCTTTCGTCGGCTCATTTCTTCAGCCGCAAGTATCTCTACATCCTACGCAATAGCGAGTGTCATAGCTTTCTCGAAATACAAGGCATGGACACTTGCACGAGCGGTACGCCGCAACCCAAACAAAAATACTGAACGCGCGTTTCAGCTGTATAGAAAGGGAGCGGCCGAGTAATGCTCCTTTACTACACACTGGTTGTTTATGACACCTTGTGGTCGTAATTTGTCGCGTGGGTTTATTATTGTCTGTCTGTTTTTTTTAACGCTATACATGTCCGTTCATTGACATATCTTTTTAAAATATTGCGCTCTTCGCTTTCGCATCCCACGGCGGCGTCGCGCATTACCGTTCGCTATTGCGAACAGCAAACGGGAGCCCACGATCAGCGGAAAGATGAGCGCGATTATCTACCGAACAAACATGTCCATCTACTCTACGGCTCCGTAAGTCTTAGCTCCGTGTCGCATGGCACGCTGACCGAACACAGCAAAATAAAATAAAATGGGAGGGAGGGGGCTGTAAAGCGAAGGGCAGACGAAGCATGTGGACTATACGTACTTCGGCGCGCACTGCCCTGCAAAGCTTCCAAGGAGATGTATGTTGGGATTTTTGCGCCGTTCGGGTCTCGTGTGGCGGCACTGAGTTTCTACGGACGCGCGCAGCATTGTCTGTAGCACTGCTTACACGCCTTTATATACGTTAATTATTGCTTTCTTCGGTCTGCAAGACCGGCAAGCTAATGCTGATTATTGCTCTCTGGCGCGTGTGCGACGTCGGCAGTCTGTTTTAAAATGCAGGTGTCGCAATATTGAAGGGTGAATTTTACAGTCATAATATTGCTCTGCAAGTTTGGCTTATGTTGCAGGCGAGCAACTAAATTGCACGGAGAATATGAACTGAAGATGAAGATGGCTTTTGCGCGTGTCGGTCATTTCCGAACCAGACAACTGTGCCATCTTGTTGGCGAAACAACTTCGCGCCGGTACTTTCTTTTTCCTAGTTCAGGTAATTGATAAATTTGATTAAAATTAGTGTTACCGTTCTCGCATCGTCAGGCTTCCCTCGTTGCCTGAACAGCGCACGAAGCATTGGGAAGTCATCGCAGAACAAAGATAAAAAACCAGCAGCTAGCGCCTGAATGGCTACAATACGCGACTCCTTTCGTTTTCGCGCCAGCAAAACACGGCGGATCGAGCTTATGGGCTCGTAGACAGATGGCGCTGTACATTTTCTTCTGATTGAATGTGGAGATATCCACACAGCAGGGGCGTAGCCAGGGGGGGGGGGGTTGAAACCCCCCCGAAATTTTTCAGTTTTGCTTGCGGATATATACACGCGCACATACAAACGCACGCACCAACGTAATAAAGTATGGTTGAACACCCCCCCCCCCTCGAAAAAAATTCCTGGCTACGTCCTTGCCACACAGGTGCGTGTTTGGGCAGGAGCCTACATGAAGCTTTGGGTTTTACGGACAACAATGAAAGCTGAACACCTCCGCGATGGAATTAAGTAAGAAACGGTTAGAGTAGTGGTGGCAGAGAAGAGAGAGAAAGGACAAACTGAATACTGGGAAATATGAGGTCGTTCTGCCGCAAGGGGCAGAATGCTGGGCTGTGAATTGTTTTTTTTTTCTTCTATGGTAAGATGGAATTAGTCTTAAGTAGACAAGGTAATATGCCAACTTAAAGAAAGAAAGAAGTTTCTTGCTTCTTCTTGTCGAGCCTGGTGGCGCACGTCACCGCCCCGTTATAAAGGGGACGCTCATAGCATCCATCCATCGATCCCCTATTAGTAGCATATATGCTGGAATTATGTAAGCGGCTGATGCTGGCGTCCTATCAACAATTTCACTCAGCCTTATACCATTTTTTCTGGGGCCGAAAAGCTAGCTTTATTTTATCATTAATCAAGGAGTCGCTTTTCCGAAATAAATATGCCCGAGTTGCGAGTACAAAACATCCAACAAAAAAAAATGAAATGACTGCCCCTAAATCTTATCGTTTTTCCTAATTAGGGGCACATGTTGATGCTGGCTTTTACAATACCAAAATTTTCTCTAGAAGATCCCCGCCGGTGGCCAACTCCATGATGATGAATACTTTTGACGGCAGATCAATGATTTCGTTGACGCAGGTAATGTGCGGATGTCGAAGGGTAGCGACAATTTTCAGCTCACGGGGCAGGAACTTGGCGCGGTAGACAGCCGATGTCAGTTCCTTGGACACAATCTTGCACGCGTACGGCATACCGCTTTTGTACACCAGCCTGGAGAGAAGAGAACACAAACGTAAATCTATTGGGTAGAAAAACTGGAGGAATCCTGATGTCTGTCGTCACCTGTCCAAGTGCCAAGCCAGGCGCTGCTCTTAAATGCGAAGCATTTCTTTGCGAACCAAAGGCACTTTGAGCGTTTTTATCTATCTATCTATCTATCTATCTATCTATATCTATCTATCTATCTATCTATCTATCTATCTATCTATCTATCTATCTATCTATATCTATCTATCTATCTATCTATCTATCTATCTATCTATCTATCTATCTATCATCTATCTATCTATTATCTATCTATCTATCTCTGTCGTCTGTCTGTCTGTCTGTCTGTCTGTCTGTCTGTCTGTCTGTCTGTCTGCCTGCCTGTCGTCTGTCTGTCTGTTGTCTGTCTGTCTGTCTGTCTGTCTGTCTGTCTGTCTGTCTGTCTGTCTGTCTGTTGTAATGCTAGGCGCACGTAGTATAACCACTGCTTTGATCCATATAAATCAGAAAGTCTATTGTTGATACAAAGTAAAGAGACCACAGAAGCTGTGTTAGAGCATCGAAGGGAAACGGCGACGTCCTTTGTGAAATTTAGCCTGTGTGCGATGTTATAACTCACAGCAAATTGCGGAAACCTTGAGACGTGCTACACTGAGGTACTATAACTCCAGTCGAAGATATTGCCTGAATTTCTCAATTTGGAGCAATCATATGCCTGCGTAACTCGTCGCGTCTACTGAAGTGTCGCGAGGAGTTTTACGTCGTTAAAACCTGTTTCGGCTTCCCTTGTACTCAAAGTTACGCTGTAGCACAATGCACACGCCGCAGCAAGTACGCGTACACGCGACACATGCGATCTCCGCCAGCGCACGGAGAGATCTGGACCAAGATGGCAGTCGAGAGCTATTGTAGAAACCGATCTGCGCGCGGTCCCACGTGACACCTATTGGCCAATAGCGACGCGGCGCCACGGTCGGAGACTGCGGCAAGAAGGAGAAAAGAGAGGAGGCGCGCTTTCTTCAAAGTGTGTCTTTACGAAGTTTCAGAGGTTCTAGCACGCCTCGGCTAACAGCAACCACTCGGGTAACTCGGGGAGCCGGGAGCGCGCTGCGCATTGCGGTTTTATGCTGCGGAGTAGAGGTGTGCACGGGCTCCGGGTAGCCCGAAAGCCCGAGCCCGACCCGGCCCGCGGGCCGGGCTCGGGCGGGCCGACGTACTTTCAGCGCGGGCCGGGCCGGGCTCGGGCTACTTGGAGTTTTATCGGGCCGGGCTCGGGCCTGGCGCAAAGCCCGACTCAAGCCCGAAATATATAGAATGAGCGGCAATTGTTTTCCAGCACGCATACAGCGCCTTTTCCGCGACCGCCCTTTACCGCTTTTCCTTTCCATTCGCTGCTTTAAACAAAAGGGGAGCAGGTAAAGCACTGCCTCTGTTGCACTCCGACAAACATAGAAGTAACACCACCTGAGCTAGTGACGGCGCCACGCGACTGTTCGCGTTAGATTTAAGGCCAAATCCCATATGAGTGAAAATGCACGCGACAGCGACGAGCGACTCGACGTAGATCGCCTTCGTGCAAACTGACGCTTGCATGGGCATACCCCATACACGTGACGGCTTTGGCGAGCGAACTCCATTGTTGCTGGCATGAGGCAGTCTACCTGTATAGCAAAAGTGCCGCGCTGCGCAGGTATGCGATGCAAAGAAATTGCCAAGCTTGCCAGGCTGTCAAAAAAGATATGAGCAATTCCGGCGACGAGTGCAAGCAGCGAACGTAACTTCAGTTCGGCGGGCTACATAATGCAAAAGCGCCGCACTTCGTTGATCCCGGAATCGTTGGACTGCTTGCTATTTTTGCACGACAATTTGTAATCTGTGTAACAGAGACTGTTCGTCGTATGATCATATTTGATATGCCCAATAAATGCCAATTACCGGAAAACGATGTTTGTTTTCGCAGCGAACCTTCAAAAAGCCGGGCCGGTCCGGCCGGCCCGGGATTGTGTTTTCGTACGTCGGGCCGGGCCGGGCGGGCTCGCAGCCCTTTGCCGTCGGGCTCGGGCGGGCCTTCGACAAAGTCAGCGGGCCCGGGCCGGGCTCGGGCTCGGAAAACGGCCCGTGCACAGCTCTACTGCGGAGCATGGCGAATCAGACCGCCGGAGCAGAACCTGCCGGCGTGTCAAATCTCGGAGGCTTGGCCTTATAGCGCATTGTCAAACACTGCGATGCCAGGTGCCGCAGCGGTAGAGGTTGCTCAAATTTTCTTTAATAATAATAATATCTGGGGTTTAACGTCCCAAAACCTCGGGGGTGTAGTGGTTATGGCGCTCGACTGCTGACCCAGAGGTCGCGGGATCGAATGCCGCCCGCGGCCGCTGCGTTTTCGTTCGAGGCGAAAATGTTTGCGGCCCGTGTACTTAGATTTAGGTGCGCGTTAAAGAACCCAGGTGGTCGAAATTTCCGGAGCGCCCCACTAGGACGTCCCTCATAATCACAATTTTTAGATGCGAAGTACCTTTAGGCGGAGCTCAATCCGGTGGTGGTGGTGGTGGTGTGCGGCGTGACCGCCCTTACTGCGCATGCGCGTACCCTCTCCACACACCTCCTCTCCTTCCCTCTCCACATACCCTCTCCCCTTCCCCCTCCACATACCCTGTCCCCTCCCCCTCTCCACATACCCTCTCCCATACCCATCCCCCTTTCCACTTTTCCTCTGAAACGCGGGCTAGACATGCCGAAATTCTCTCCTGCGCAACGACGCGATGAGCTCGAGCGCATGCGCGTCCCCTCCCTTCTCTCTCCTCTCCTACCCTGCCCCCCTCTCGCCCGCCTATCGACCGCGTTCCCCGCTCGCCCTGTGAGAATTAACGGCCAGGCTAGATGGAAGATCCGACGCGCGTAGCGTTCCACTTCGCGTTCCACGACGCGAGGTGTAGCATGCCCAATGAACGCCAACGGAACGCGATCGTGCAAGTGTTCCGGCTTCGCATCGCCTCATGGTCCCCTTTAGCGAAAGATGGTGTAATTTTTTAGTACGCCGATAACCTACGAATGCTAAGTCTGGCCGTCAAACTAAATCTGCTTGAGAAACGATCAGCGATAAGGATAAATACACACACTCCAGTGGTATTTTCGGGGGAGCTAAATATAAAGAAAAATGCGCAAATAATGACACGGACAAGCGAAGAAGACAGAAAGACAAACGAGAGCCCTTAATTCGCAACTGAAGTCGCGCTGCTTTCTATAAGAACTACTGCCAATTAGCTCAGCTGTCAATTCTTGTACAGTACTTAGCGGGGAGAAGTTGCTGACGCAGACGCGTGGATCCTGGCGTCGATGGGACAACGGGAGCCCGTCGTACCTGTACCCATGAGCTGAGCTCTGGTTCATTCAGACGGTGGACCGAATCCGGATTTGTCGTGGACGCGTACAACTCCTATGCGGACGATCCTACTTCTGACACGACGGACGGGGTCCTAGCAGAAAACAGCGCCAGAGAGCCGGATTAGTCTCGACCACAGCTGCTGCGCTGGCCGCCAGCAGACCGGTTCGAGAGCATTCAATACCATGCAGGCCTATAGAAAACGACGACAATCGAGCTCTTGTTTTTGCGATTGACTGCATATAATCTGCTCGCTATCCTTACGTTTCTCCGCCCCACGCGGGCGATAGCGCGCACGCTGTCTGTCGTTCTTTCATTGAGCCATCTCTAACGCTCTTTGTTCCTTCCGAATGATGTACCAACCAGGCCAGACCAGCAGTGAGGCGGAGCGCTAATTCGTGGTCAGTAGCGGTGTACGCATGAATGCGGCTGAAGCAACCTACACGAGGAAATGCTGAAGAAGCGCCAAGGAAACCTTCACGGAGGATCCCTCAGCAAGGTTAAAGGTCCCTCCAACACTCTTCAAAACCTCATTGTTTTATATTTTTTACTTGCGGGTTGCGTAGACAGAAGGCCGAGAGATGGTGCAGCAAGAATGGCAGCCATAGGAGCACGCAGTCCGCAGTTATTGAGCCTAGAAAATTCAAAACACAATATAAAGGACGCCTACCCTCAACACGATCTCCGCCAGGTCACGTAACCACATTTCACTTGCCACTATCGTGCAAAGCGCGGCGAATGGCATGAGCTGAAAACTCCTCCGTACGGGAATCTTGCGTGTCATTGTGCGCCAACGTTTCTAGAAAACAATTCATTTTGCCCGATTTTCCAACGTATTGATGACACGCTGAGACAGCACAAACAACGTGGTGCTTCAAGAGTGAAGTGCGCGTGCGAAACGAGGCAGCTCGCAAACGTCTTTATCATGCTTTGTAGTTGTAGTGCTCTCTTGCGACAGCGTCTATATCAACGCTCTTAGATTGTAAGGTGGTAGGCCACCTCCAAAGTCTAATTTTTGCAGGAGGTCGATTTTTAGTTTTTGAGCACGTCCAAACATTCAAAAATATGTTGCAACAAAAATTAGCCTCTATCTTCATTAGTTTGCAAGTTACAGCAAGTTTTCCATAACCCATGCTCGTATAGCAAAACCGAAACCACATTGTTTTTTTTTTCGAAAGTAAGTGTTCTTTCGTCTATATATTAATATTCAAACTACTTTATTAATTTTATTTTGACTGTTACATAAGAGGATGTCATTAAATAAGTCTGTGTTTCTAGTTGTTTTAAACTCTCTAAAAACGGCCACAAGGGGGACGCACATCTCTTACAAGCTCTGAAAGCTTTATTTGCGTTTTTCTCAAAATAAGAATTTGCTCGAAATCATGTGACGCTAACTTTCATAACTTCTTTCTCAGTGTACTTCGAACTGAAATGTTGTATAATAGTTTACAACATTTATATCTGTGCAGTGAACTTGAATAAAATAAACTGATGGATATTTTTGAATTCACAGGAGATTTGGAAACAGGTTTAGTCTAAATTGGCTTTTTCCCCCGTCTTTTTCGTTTTTTTAAGATTACTTCCTTGATATTTACTGCATAATATTATCCTAGTCATTGCGTAGCTCTAACCTTTAGTTACACAATGGCCAAGTCTTTACTGAGTTAAGCCACCCATTAGTCCCTTATCACGGCTGACGTGACTACCATTTTAATGAAATTTTTGACAAAGACCACTTCCCCCCCAAAATAAATATTTGTATTTTGCACTATAAATGGCTGGGTAAGTTAAATAAGACATGCTGTTTTGAAGAAATGTTATTCAACGCTGGCTGTCCTAAAATTGTTTTTAGTGGCCTACCACCTTAAAGACGACAGCTTTCTTGGGATACTTGAACTCAGAAATTTTGGTCTGTCTGTCTGTCTGTCTGTCTGTCTGTCACAAGATTCAGCCACCCGGCCAATTTAAGTACTTGCTGAACACCCAGCCATCTTGAACTGGTAGCTGCGTTCATACTTGTGAACATTGTCGATCAAAAAGGAAATATTACGCATATCTGAGGCGCAACATCGATACGTAAGTATTAGGTGGTGTGTTGCGTCACTAGAAAGTACATAGATACGTAATTCTAAAGATCCTAGTGTTTCTTAGGCTGCGCTGAAAATGTGCGCTATGCACGAAAAAGCCCTCTGCCAACTACATGGTGCTGCCACCTGGCAGTGGTCCTGGGTTCTGGCATGCCAGCAGTGATAATGCGGTAAAATGAAATCTGTTCAAACGAACCTCCATTGCATTCATCATGCCAGGATGAAAATGGTACGAGAACAGCATCACGGGTGGCCGCGGATGAGACCAAGATTGTGTAGTACGGCCGGCAGCAGACTATCGTCTTTCGATGACATTTGCACCGAAGCACGCAGATACGCGGCCAATTTTTTTCCCTTCAGCTTCTTCAAACAACGGCGCTGAAGCGTCCCCGTGCGTTTTTTCCACTGCCGTGGCGTTCGACGTATTCTTCGCTCGGCCTTCCGTTTTCAGACTGAAAAATCTGAAAGATTTGGTCTATTCGGCATGCAGTCCAAAATCATGCTAAAGAAAAAGAAAACCCAATAATATTCCCTTTTTGATGCAATGCCACGATATTTGCTAACGTTACATTTACCCAATCATAGGCCTGAGCTCCAAAGCGTCAGTTCCGCCCGTAATAAATCTGGCGAGCGCCACTACTCGTTGATGCGGTCGGTAGTGATGCAGTGCTTAAAAAAAAAAAAAAAAAAAAAACTCTTGGAGGGCTTCTCTAAAAGTGACATAACGCGGCCTCACTGGAAGAAAAGCTTCCTCACTGAGGAATACTCCATGGTTTGGGCTGAAGACAGCCAATAAACAAGACAGCAGCATCACGACACGAAATCACAAGGCCAAGGGAACGCCCCGCATTAGGCGTAGCAGAGAAGGCAGCGCCGGCATAAACACCAAGCTTCACCTTTCAACGCGCGAAAAAAAAAAACAGAAAAACTTTATGACGTAAATAGAAGCTGCGATAAGTGTGTGAAATACAATTTTGAGTCATGCATTATTTTGTCCAACCAAAATAAATCTATCTGCGTGTGTTTTTGCTTCAACCAATTGTTCGTCCTACACATCACTGTTGGGTGAAGCTAGGAATCATTTTCTGACCCGTTTCCGAGAATAAGACTGTAATTACTTGTTTATGGGACAAGAACATGCTCGTATCCGCCGATGTGACTAACATTCCAGCGGTGTGTGTGTCTGCCTTTTCTCGTGTCCCGTTTTTTGCTGGCTTTCGTCAAGTATCATGAACCAACTGGCCCAGATCAACTCTTCTGTAACATTCCTCTCATTTCCACCGCAACAAAACTTTCCGAGCGGCAGTGACATCACTTTTAAAGGGCCACTAAACCACCAACAGACGCTCGACAGCTCCTCTCCGTGTCTTTCCTCTATCGACAACAGTCGTCATGACGTCACCTGTATGATTAGGGGACGTCGCGAGCACGAAACGCTGTCAGTGTGCGAATAAGAGCCTGATTTCTGCTAGCAGATGCGCGCGCTTCTCGCGGTTCAGCTCGGACGCCGAGGAAGGGCACTCGAAGAGTGGATAGACGAGCCGACGAACGCAGCGTAGCAAAGAAAAGAGTGAAATGAGAAACCGCGTGCAAATTACACCAGCGTTCGCTGTAGACTCGTGTACAACTGCAACGCCACAACTAGATTTCGACCTCTGAGTGGTTTAGGGGCCCTTTAAGGGTGTATCCACACGACGGACCGAATCCGTCTTTTCCGCCGCGGACGGCGCATCACGTGACCCCGCGTCACGGATTTGTGCCATCCGTGCCTCGTCCGCGGACGTCGCGGACGGAAAATGCCAAGCTTTTTCGCATTCGGATTCGGCGGAATAACACAACAAATTTAGCCGAAGGTGCCATTATCGGTCTGGCAACAAGCGCTGCTTTTTCTTTTCTCGTATGGAACTCCATTAGTAACTCCATCTTCAACTTAAAAGAAACTCTGCGCCGTAGACGGAAACATAAAAACCTTCAATAATTTTGGTAGCGATGAATGTGTTTTCGACTTTCAGACTGCTCGCGCCATCTAGAGAAAAAAGGAACAAGCAAGCATTCGCACATTATTATGACCTCTGGGATTTGGTAGCACTCGCGCTACCGCAGATCACCGAGCTTATTTATGTTCTGTTAATAGAGGCACTCGCTAAGCCTACAGCTCTCAGAAAACGAGTACGGCGCTCGGAAACAGTACCAAATTGTCATGAATACGTTGCCGGCGAAGCTTGAGGACACAAACCTAAAACCGACACAATCGTCAGTTTGGGACTAACAACCCACGCAATGCGAGACGAAGAGCTTAAAGATTCGAAGCGGGCAGCTCTCGCTTCAGACAGTGCCGCCATGTTTTTTGCTGCGGCACGTCCGTCTACTCGCTTCGTCCGTCGTCTGGATGTGCTTTGCAGCCGGACGGGCGGCGGAACGATCGTCCGCGGACGAGATTTCCGCGGATAAGTCCGTCGTGTGGATACACGCTAAAGAGCACTAAACAGAAAAGCGTTTTTTCTCCTATTACTAAATTGCCCTTTCCTTTTAACAAAAAAATCACAGCATATCCACGGAGTGAATGATGATGAGTGGGCGAAGCTGCGGAGGTTCATCGGTAAACCGTGAATCTTCCGTGAATTCTGCCCAATACATCATCACCGACGTGAGATCGGGCGCGTTATACTAAAGGTTCGATGAGTTATGACGACTTGCAGCTCACTTTAATTTTACATGTACGCTGTGAATTTTCATTGATTAGAAAACCATTGCTTTAGAAAACATCTGGCGTCTTTCGTTAAGCAGCTGGCGTCTTTTCGTTTTGCTTAGAAACATCTGGCGTTCTTTCGTTTTGCTTTTAGAAAACATCTGGCGTCTCTCGTTGGTTTATTTCATCAATCAACGGCGTTTTGACCAAAATATTTATTGTTTAATCACGCACAGGAGAAATCTCACCAGGCACTACCTTGGAGGTAAACAATGGCTGCTAATGGGAATGAGAGACAGAAGAAGTCGGCTTTTAGCTAACACTTACAATTCTACTTCTACTAACGTTTCCTACTGGAACATGCCAATGGCTGCTAATGGGGAATGAGAGACAGAAGAATACGGCTTTTAGTTAACGCGCACGCTGCGAATTTTTCCTTGTTCAACAACGCACAGGAAAAATCTCCCACCGGCACCACCTTGGAGGTCAAGATCTGGTACTAGCGTTACGACTGGTTACGCACTACTGCTACTACGACTACGAGGGACGAACGGGTGCCGCCTTAAGGAGCTTCGCCCCTAAAACACCACGGCTTCTGCGAGAAAACGCTTCGTAAGCGAGAAAACGCGCAAAAAGAAAATGCGGTTTGTGTCGCCACCTTGAAGTTCATGCACCAGTCGCAGTGACGTCATAGAATTTGGCGGCGTCCATAGTGGCCTCGGTAGTCCTTAATCGGTAAAAATAAAACGAATTGTTTTCTGAGGGAGCCAGAGACTTGTTATACCATGTTTGAGGAAATTTCTTTAAAGGGCCCCTCACCAGGTTTGAAAATTTTGAGCTGACGAGCGCAATGCATACACTGGGCGTTCACGATCACGTCCGCCCAAATTTGCAACGCTAAGCGCCGCGCAAATGGGTCAAATTTCAAAGCGAACGCTGCTTGCCCTTCCTCTCGCGGGCGCGCGCCCTGAGAATGAGGGGAGACGTACATGACAGAATGACCCTACGTAGATGGTAGTGCTGTGACGTCTCTCTACGTAGACGACTGTGCTCTGACGTCGCCAACAGTAGCACGTGACACTGCGATAATTATTTGACACGACATGTGTAGTTTGTGTAATTTGTTGCTTGAATACATTAATAAAACCTGAGAGAAATAATGAGACACACAAAGGGAATGTGTGCGTCTTTTCATTTTTTTTTCGTGAATAGCAGCGAGATGCGGGGCTAATGTGCCTCCGTTCCCATGCGTTCGTGTCCCCGTGGTTAGCGCATCGAGCAGACGCCAGCCCTGGAAACGAAAGTAATGTTCTTGCGCGTTCGAGCACTCATTATGCTCATTTGTTCTACCGCGTCCAAGTAAACGTCAATGCGGCACGGCTCATGATACCGCCACTCTCGTTCCCGTACAAATGTCGCAACTTTCATGCCCGTCCCGCAGAAACGGCAGTATACCACAGAGAACGCCGACACAACGCCCACAGCCGCTACATAAAAAAAAGTTACACCATCTCGCGCTAAAGGGGACCAGGAGGCGATGCGAAGCCGGAGCACTTGCACGATCGCGTTCCGTTGGCGTTCATTGGGCATGCTACCGACCTCGCGTCGTGGAACGCGAAGAGGGACGCTACGCGCGTCGTATCTTCCATCTAGCCTGGCCGTTAATTCTCACAGGGCGAGCGGGGAACGCGGTCGACAGGCAGGCGAGAGGGGGGCAGGTAGGAGAGGAGAGAAGGGGAGGGGACGCGCATGCGCTCGAGCTAATCGCGGCGTTGCGCAGGAGAGAATTTCGGCATGTCTAGCCCGCGTTTCAGAGGAAAATTGGAAAGGGGGATGGGTATGGGAGAGGGGGAGGGGAGAGGGGGAGGGGACAGGGTATGTGGAGGGGAAGGGGAGAGGGTATGCGGAGAGGGGAAGGGGAGAGGAGGGTGTGGAGAGGTATGCGCATGCGCAGTAAGGGAGGTCACGCCGCACACCACCACCACCACCGGATTGAGCTCCGCCTTAAGATACTTCGCATCTAAAAGGTAGCGGTTGTGCAACGCCGCTCGCGTGCTCGGGCTGGCTCGGGCACGTCATGCGCACGTGACCATGCATGCGCATGACGTGTTCATGCGTATGTGTCAAGTGAAGAGGGCAGGGAAGCGATTTGGCTTGCTAAGGCTTCACGGGGCGAGTGGCAAGGGTTTGAAGCTCGCCTCCTCGCATCATGGTTTCGCGCCGCTACAAATTATTGTTTTTCTGAGCTCGTAATGAACCGATTTGAAAAATTCTTGCGGCATACTGCTCTTCATTCTGCGCACAAGAACTTCCAGCGTCTAACTAAAATTTGCTATGTGGCCTGGTGAGCGGCCCTTTCAGCCACAGTGGGCAAAATAAACAAAAAACATTGAAATCCGTGACGTTACCATCGGAGATTTCGGCTGAAAATTTCAAAGTGATATTTAACATTGGTGTTTTCATCTATCATTTAGCCTATGACACTGAAGTTAACGACACTAGAGTTCCCAAGGTATAATTTATGAGCCTAAACTAATTTCTTGTTTCCCTTTTAAGAAACGTTCGTGGCGATGGAAGAACGCCAGGAGCGCCGGGACGCGGCTTCGGTTCGCATTTCCCGCTTTCGTGGGACGCACGCTGTTGCGATGCGTAGTCGTTCTCGTGGAAAACGGAAGACTTTAGAGCGCATTTCTAAGGCGTCCGTTCCTGCGTTGAGCGGCGTCGCCATGCAGCAAACGAAGATGAAAGAGGGCGAACGCGGAGCGCAGCGAGTCGCTGTCTTATACCCTTGTCACACGGGTAAGCTTAACCGCTGTGATACCCAACTGCAGTTAGCGGACGTAACCACAGTTAACGTAAACCAGACAGAGGCGCTGTCACACGTTTGCAGCATGCGTTGTGTGTTGTTTCGGTAACTTTAGCGAAAATCGGTGTCAGTCTGCCAACACTGATTGCTGTTGGCTTCGTAGCCATCATGGAGGAAGGAATATACTGAGGAGAGGCCCTGACGTCACTCGTTGTGAAGCCGCGGTGAAGCCGGAAGTCGGCCATATTGACTGGGCAAATTCTCCTCTCTTTTTTACATCCGAATGTGAAGCGAAAGGCGCGACTCTCTCTCCGGCTCGAAAAGCACGTGGGCTGCGCGGCGCGCGCGCCGGTGCTATCCGAAACCAACTGAACGGATTTTAACGCGCTGTTCTGCCGCGATACGGCTGACGAAACCTCTCCGTCTGGGTATTGTACTCTTGCACTGCCGCCGTTTACAATAAACTCCGCTAGTTGCACGTTAAGTTTTTTTTTATTTGAACAGTTCTTGTGAAAATAAAGATGTTATGTCGGACCAGCCAATTCATTGCCGCGCAACGAACCAGGCGCCGAAATTTGTACAGCTTCTTTCAGATCGCTTTTCTTTTACGCTTCTCTTTGGGCTTTATGGAACTTTCGGCCAGGCTGTGAGCTAGGCACGGCGATACAAAAACATGTCTTCTCTGCAATAAACCCGGAGGCCCGTAGTTATGCCACTAAAATCGGCGTCGGTGGAGCATGTATACGTGACAGCCCGTTGAGGTTGCGGCGGCCTCCTTGTTTCGCTTCCCTTATGTCCGAAGCGTACTGTTTCAACGGATATCCCAAAGGCCAGGATTTCATTAGGACGAAGCAGCGAACACCAACTGAAGGTGCGTGAGAAGATGTCTCTGGTGTGGATCACGCGCACTGGTATTTACGGAGAACTTAAAGGCGAGGATCGCGTTAGGACGAAAGCTGGGAAAGCCAGCCGAAGGAATGCGTGGGAAGAGGTCTCCCGGATGGATCACGCGCGGACACAGCCGCCAAGGACGGCGGGGAAAGCCAGCCGAATGCGAGGGAAGATGTCTCCGAGATAAGTGGCTAGTTATTTGAGAACAGGAGAGAGAAGGCGCTTGTTTCTGTCTCCCTTATCGGGAACATAGCTAAGCGCCTTGCGTGGTGGGGAAGGGGTGGTTCACGCGCGGACACAGCCTTCAAGGATGCCCGCCCGGTTCAAACAGCGCCCGTAAACAAACACAGCATTCCTCCTTTCTTAACGAAAGCAGGATATGATTGTGTACCTGAGGATTTCGAATAGTACGAGCGGCACGTCTTACTGCGTTGGCACTATCCCTCGAAGTGAGAATGGCAGACTGGGCTTGTTGGTTACACATATTTGAAGTTTTAAGGCGCGAATAAGACACAGACGAAGAATAGGAACACACACACGGAGCGCCTATATACGATGTGAGAATGGCAGACTGGGCTTGTTGGTTACACATATTTGAAGTTTTAAGGCGCGAATAAGACACGGACGAAGAATAGGAACACACACACGGAGCGCCTTTTTTATATACGATGTGAGAATGGCAGACTGGGCTTGTTGGTTACACATATTTGAAGTTTTAAGGCGCGAATAAGACACGGACGAAGAATAGGAACACACACACGGAGCGCCTTTTTTAATACGATGTGAGAATGGCAGACTGGGCTTGTTGGTTACACATATTTGAAGTTTTAAGGCGCGAATAAGACACGGACGAAGAATAGGAACACACACACGGAGCGTGTGTGTTCCTATTCTTCGTCCGTGTCTTATTCGCGCCTTAAAACTTCAAAAATCCCTCGAAGCTCCATGCGAGCACGTCGCTGTGTGCGCGGTCACAGCCGCAATGCCCAGCTGTGTGCCAGGATGCAAGTCGCGCGGCTCACAAGGAGTACCAGCCACCTCCTACCATTTGTAAGTAAATTTACTTATTCGGTGGACGCGTTAGAGTAGAGGCCAAGCGAATTCGCATAGTGGCAATCGTTCTGTAGATTTATAATATAACATGTTATGCTGCGTGTATACATTACTGTGCAATACATATGTTGTGTAACCATCCATTATCAGGTTTCCCAAAGATGCCGTTCGTCGGACAAAGTGGATAGAAGCAATTTGGCCCCCGCATATTCGCCGGGAACCTGCAAAGGAAGCTCATGTTTGTTCGAAGCATTTCTTAGAGGAGCATTTTGATCGCACGTCCGCGTTCAAAGTCCGCCTACGAGAGCATGCAGTTCCTACTCTCTTGGTGAGAATGAATGAACTTTGGAACCGATTTCCGTTCTCTTATACATAGTTCACGATTTATATTTTTCTCTCTCTGGTAAACGATCTTGATACCTGTATGTCGCTAGCATTATAGTGGTAAATGATAAAAAGGATTGACATACAATAAATGTTATAATTCAAAATAAATAAATAAGCAATTAAATAATAAACAAATTATCATGCACCAGTTCATATCTATTCAGGCTTCCTTCTTTTGACATCACTGACGAAATTATATTTTTCTCTTAAAATTTAACAGCACATACTCATACCTGTTAGTACTCTGTGCACGAATTGGTGGGGTGCAAAAAAAAACTTAAGGTAGCAATTTCATAACCAGCATCTAGAAATTTAGATATAAACGTGGTAATCAAAAGCAAGAGTTTTGTAAGTGCCTCTTGCATCACGTATACATGGTTAATTTATATTGATATGAAGTAATGCAACCCCTGTGCCATTGTTATTTCTTTTCTTGTTTTTTTTTTACATCCGATCTACAATTGTAATACTAAGTTTTTAATCCCCCAGCTACCTCATCCAGTACAACAAGGTGATAGAGCACCTGATGCAGCAAGCACCGATTCATCCTTTGATTCCCCTCAGCTCATGCAAGGTTGCGCTGAAGGCTTGCTGCTGCTTGCACAGGTAAACACTTCACTTGATCATTATAATATGCTTACAGGCCAAGTTATGCTTGAAGCAGCCACTCAACAATAAAATATTGTGGTTGTACTTGGTGCATTAGAATTCAATGTGTATTTGTACAATGCAATGCAAGTAAAGCAATATGCAGAAACTGTGGGAATGACAGTTATATTGCACTCATTCCTCCAGTTTCAATGCCTCGCTTCATCTGTAATGCTTTGTACAGCTTTTCATGAAGGCATTTTTAACTAGCAGTGATATATCACTATCAGGTTGCTGCAACTTCTCATGAAGGCCTCCAAGCTTGCCTCTCCACACCTGCATCGCCTGACTTAGCTGCAGGCTTCCACGGGCAGTCCACACTCCAACAGGTGCACATCACTTTTCCCCTCTCGTTTTTTTTATTATTAAGCTCATTAGCTCACTACTTTGAACACTTTGCTGAAGAGCAAACCACTGAATAGCATAGGTATTCTTGCTTTTAGGAAGCCATGGATATACAGCATGAAAGTGCAGATCCAATCAGTTTACCTGACCCAGATCCCTCCAACCTAAGTGCCAGTCATTTCATCGAGCCAGCACTTGTACAGGTGAAAATTCACCTCTGTTCTACTCATCAGGCATGCTTGTCCTCTGTTATAAGTAAACTGATGTTACAGTTGATGTAGAAGTAAAAATTTCTAACACGTGCTCTTTCTAAAAGACTCCCATGGATATTGGTGAGGAGAGTGAAGCACAGGCCAGCATCGCCACACCAGGTCCATCCGGCCAAGTTGCTGGTATTCAATGGGAGCCGGCCCATGAGCAGGTAAACACACACTTCCACGTGACATAAATGTTGAATGATATACCAAGTGATACCTTCTCTAGCTGAGGCTTTACTAACATAATATGCACTTTCCTTTAGTTATGTGGTTGCAGTGTCCTGATAAGAAGCAATGCATGTACTAGCCCACCTCAATTTTTCGAGAAGCAGTATAGTTCAATTATTTTAATAGTTCAATTATAGTTCAAAATGCTATTAAGTGTGCAGCAGTACCTCTTAAAACTGGCTATGCAAGCCCCTGTGAATATCAGCATTGTCAGAATTACAAATAACCGTTTTTTTATTAAGATGGTATCATCTACTTCCACAGGAATTACAAAGGCCAGAAGACATGCTGGCACCATTTGAAACACCAAGAAAAAGAAAGCAGGCAAAGGTAAAGAAGATGAACAAATGCAAGCTATCAGACCAAAGCAATGCACGTGTATACATCAAGAGTAGCACAACCAGTCCCAATATTTAGTTCAGTAAACTAATAAAATAACAAGACAAGAAAGGGTGTTAAAGTCATAATTTGATCAAAGCAACGCATGCAAACTGTACATGCCATGTTTATCTGCATGACATACAAATCAATTGATGACTGCAATATTAAATGACGAATGACCTGTGCTCCAAGTTATAGAAAATGGTTGGCTAATATCGATGAGGTCTTTTTAGAGGCGACCAAGATATGATAGTACAAGGTTGTCCTACATTTGAATGTTTTAAATACCATAAGTGCAAGTGTCAACAGAAGGAGCAGGAATAAGGAAAAATTATGGCTCAATGTCCAAATTCCCTGGCTCAGTCATATTGTTATTAGAAGTGTTTCAGCCTTTCACAAGTGACGCACGTTACCACCTGACAAGTTAGTGTTTTGTTCTATCTGGTTTTGCATTGTAGGTCGACACCCCTGAAAAGGCTTTTTTGCGAGCTCGCACAGCAAGACTTGCCTCAGAGCAGCAAAGATCAAGGAAAGCAATCAAAAGACTTCAGCAGTCCAAGAGGCGCCTTAAAAAACAAAATGCCGAATTGAAATCAGTTTTGAAAACACTAACCAAAGAAAACATTTTGCTCAGAGAGCAGGTTTCAGTGCTTGACACTCTGGGTGCAGCAAATCAGCATCTTTTGAAACGACAGATCGCAAAACAGACAGGACAACACCCCCGAAAGTATTCACCTGAGCTAAGGGCTTTTGCTCTTACCTTGAACTTCTACTCTCCTCGGGCATATCAATATGTAAGGGAAGTCTTTGACACATGCCTGCCACACCCTCGAACATTAAGAAAATGGTATGAGAGTGTTGAAGGAAAAGCGGGATTCTCTAAAGAGGCTGTGACTGCATTAAAATTGAAATGCTTAGAAACTAGCAGTCGAGGACATCAAGCTGTGTGCAGCCTCATAGTTGACGAGATGTCAATTAGACAGCAGGTACAGTGGCAAAGTGGTCACTTTGAAGGCTATGTAGACATGGGCGCAGGAACCGAAGGTGACTGCTTGCCACAGGCAAAAGCCGCCTTCGTGATAATGGCTGTCTCCATTAATGGCCATTGGAAAGTTCCTCTTGGCTACTTCCTAGTTGATGGGCTTGTAGGTGAGCAGCGAGCGAACTTAGTTAGGCAGAGCTTGCTGACAGCTCATGAAGCAGGGGCCATGATTGTTTCTCTGACATGCGATGGTGCGCCAGCTAACATTGCAATGCTTCAAGAATTAGGTTGCAATTTTGCAGATATTCAGAACCTTCAAACAACCTTCAAGCACCCAGCTACTAACGAACCAGTTGCAGCTTTTCTTGATCCCTGCCACATGCTAAAGCTGGTGAGAAATGCCTTTGCACACCACAAATATTTTATTAACCAGGATGGAAAAGTTGTATCGTGGGCGCACATAGAAGCACTTCATGACTTGCAAGATAAGGAGGGAGTGCATCTGGCAAATAAGTTGCGAAGGGCTCACATCGAGTGGCAAAGGCAACCAATGAAGGTCCGCCTGGCAGCCCAGGTGATGAGCCTATCCGTGGCAACAGCAATTGCTGAATGTAGGGCAATGTGCTTGAGAGGATTCGCAAATTCGGAGGCAACTGAGGAATTTTTAGTGATTATTAATAACCTCTTTGACATACTCAATTCCCGCAGCATGCATCAGGGAGGGTGGAAAAAACCAGTCAATGAACAGAATGTAAATAACATCAAAGAATTGTTTGACAGCACAATACGATACCTTTCCCTCTTGAAAGAGCCTGCAAACAGAAGAAATTTAATAGAAACGGGGCGGAAAACTGGCTTTTTGGGCTTCATAATATGCATGAACAGTCTGTTAGCCATGTATGATTTTCTCATTTGTAAAAAGAAGATACTAAAGTACATTCCTGGGCATAAAATTTGCCAGGATCATTTGGAATTATTTTTTGGCTTAATTAGAGCACATGGAGGGCACAACGACAACCCGACATCCCAACAATTTCAAGCAGCATTTAAAAAGTGATCGTCCAAAATGAACTGTCTGATGTTGTTTCTGGCAATTGTCAAGTGCTGGACCGCATAACTATACTGTCATGCAGCTCAACCAAGAGGCATTCAGCAACAGAACTGCTGAATGCCACCATTCAGAGGAGGCAGCTCTTGTCTGAAGAGACCGTTGAGCATAGTTATGTAGTCAGCGAACATGATTACTGTGCATCATTCGAACACATAAGTGATTTTGGAAGTCGGGCTGTTGCCTACATTGCTGGCTATGTGGCAAACAAGCTGGGCTCAAAGCTGATGTGTGCCCATTGTAGTGAAGCATTGTTTAGCACTTCAGGTGCAGCAGACACTGCATTCATTCAAAGGAAAAGCAGGGGGGCGCTTCACTACCCATCTAAAAGTGTCCTTGAAATTTGCAAGAAATCAGAATCTCTTCTTCGATGGGCTGTGCACATGAAGATGTTAGCATCAAGATCACTCTTGCAGGACCTTGTACTCCAAGTGCTTGAATCACTGCAGCATAAACAACTCTTTGCAGAACTGCACACACACATGTTTGATAATTCACCACTGGAGAATCACTATGTCCATCTTTTAAGAAGTGTCGCAGAGTCTTACTTGAATGTGCGCCTATATCATGTCGGTAAGCAGACAACGCAAAGTTTTCACAGCAGTCAGGTGCGCCAAATGTTCACAAAACTGACCCAGTTTAAAGGGCAATAGCATTCCATTCGAACATTTAATTGGCTAAGTAACAATATCGTTTTTTCTATCCCTATGTCTCTGCTATCTGCTTTTGTAGTCCAAATCAATGTTTCTTATGTGTGTGATGCTCTTATGTGTGATGCCCTAACGTCTAAATGCAGCTGAGTATACTGAGATGTTCTGTGCTTGCCTCTCGTTTCAATGCACAATTAATCAATGGATATGTTTATAATTGGATGAAATGACTATGGCATCCCACACCTGAATGGGTGTAATGCACCAAAACTGTGTTTTGGGTACACTTTATGTTCATTACACTGAAATGATCATGTGCCCTTCTCTCAGAATTAAGCCCACAGAAGTCTAACACTTGTGTGTACTCCCTATTGTATTGGTATTCATATTGCACACCACTTCTTACTACAGGTTGGCGAACTCACTCATGAGTCCACTCACTCAGAGTCGAGCCGTGAGTCTGAGTAAGTCTGCGTGAGTAATATTTTGGTGAGTCCGAGTGAGTCCGGTTGAAGAAAATTTTCATGAGTGTGAGTCCGAGTAAGTTAGGCTCAGGAAAAAAGTTTGGCGAGTCTGAGCGAGCCCAAAGCACAAGATATATTTCTTTAGTGAGTCTTGAGTGAGTTCCACTGTTTTTGCCGAGCTATCTACTAGTCTTCAGCATTACTATCAGCATTACCTGAATTCACGTTTATACTCACGTCTACTCAAACCTATTCCAAAGCAGTGACGTTCATGCCCCATTTAAATGTTTATTGATCAGAGGCGCGAATTGCGGATGGAGATGCCTTCACCTACCCACCTCGCCAACTCTTCTAGGGAAGTTCTTGATAAACACATCTTATGTTTTTATCCTTTCAAGAAAAATGACTGTACTGGTTTGCGAGCACTCACTATTCGAAGGTACTGTATCAAAAGGTGCCCGGAAGAGCACCGATAACGTGAGGTATTGGCGTTAAAGAGCAGTGACAGCATGGTTGAAAA
The DNA here is from genome assembly GCF_013339695.2 of Rhipicephalus sanguineus. Taxonomy (NCBI): domain Eukaryota; kingdom Metazoa; phylum Arthropoda; class Arachnida; order Ixodida; family Ixodidae; genus Rhipicephalus; species Rhipicephalus sanguineus. Next base: position 155,896 of record NW_023616092.1, read on the forward strand.
AGCTAATTCTAGGCTAACTCATGAATAAACTCACTCGGAGCTTAGTCAGACTCGGATCAGGCTGTGAGGGGTGAATTTGAGTTCGAGTGAGTCCGGTTGAAGAAAAATTTTCGTGAGGTGGAGTCCGAGTGAGCCCTAAGCGCAAAAAATATTTAATAAGTGAGTGAGTGGGCTCCACAAGTTTTGCTGACCTATGCTTCTACTCCGTATTCAGTCTCTAATTTGCATTTGAATGGTACACCTACACCTTCCCCGAAAAGGCTTGAAATACATGCTGCCACTGCTCAAGAAAGTGGATTCTTTTTTTTGTTTTTAAAGACTAACAACGTGACAGATTTTTCGATTGCTATAGTCACATATTTGTGAAATATTTTTGCACGTCACTGAATTGTATGTACTGCTCGTGTGTGTTCACAATTTTCCTCCGTACTTGTACTTGTCTAAGTGTCATTAAAATGTTTTTGCTCCTTCTGTCTTGAGTTCTAAAATAATTTGGTCACCATCGTTTGAACGGCTTTGTCCCACGCGCATTCAACGAGGTGCACCTGGTGACCTTGTGCAGTGTGAGTAGACATTTAACGAGTTTTGCTCGAATACAGACAATACTGCGAAAAAGCGAGCATATTAAGCGAAGCAGAACAGGAATTTAATACGCACAAGCATGCTGTAACTGTAAAGGAACATGAAAACAGATTCAATTACAGTCTTGAATAAGGACCTGCGGCCGCAATGCATCGTCCGCTGTCATAATTACACACCGCATAACTGTCACTGACCTTGCAAGGCATTCATTGAACAGATTCTGGAGCACAGTTGCTATCTTCTATGGCTCTTCAGCATGATTTTGCTGGACACTGCAAATCCAAAGTAAGTACGTATACGCGCGCTCGTTCCACGCTTTCTAGTTCAGAATTCTGGTTACAGCCACCCCGGGAGAACACCGCGTAGCTAATAATGCGGCACAAAGAATGGATGCTGTCGTACAACTGCAGCACGCCACGTTAGGTGCGAGGCCCACGAAAACGCGCACACCGCCGCTGAACCGCCGGACCGATGCCGCACCGCACCACATCAATAACAAAACGCCGCCATTGTGCCCAGTGAATATGGCCGCCATGACGTCATTTCCTCCACATTTTCCCGCAGCGCGCCGGCTGGGCATGCCCTCTCCTCTCTTTCCTTCCTCCGTGGTAGCCATGGTATAAGCCACTACTAGCCGGAGTAGTTTTCTTGCTGGAGGTTGATCGCAGCTGTCCCATCGTCTCCGCGTGATCGCGACTACGCTTAAGTAACCCCCAGCATATTTACTAGGTCGATTAATGTGTGCACTTTGGCGTAAATTGATTACCAGGTACTCGAGACTACGCAGTGGCACGTTCTAGCGGACTACAGATGGAAACTGATGGCGCAGCGCGGTGCTGTGGAACGAAGTGACCATGAGGACGACGAGTTCTGGACAATGTTCACCGTGTACGAAGGAGCCCTTCATCAGCGTCGGGTTCAACTGTGTCTGCTTGAAGAAATCGACGCAGCAGACGAGGAGCGAGAAAGCGCCGAAAGAATGTGTCGGCGACTTGCTGAAGTGATTGCGCGTTTGTGCCCCTGCGAGCGACGATCGCGGGCATATCTGCGAGGGCAGTCGTGGTATGAAACAACAGTGCCCCACCTGCCGGAGAGTAAATTTAAGGCTCATTTCAGAGTGATGGGCAGCACATTCAGGTACATTCAGAGTGTGTGTGTGAGTGCATGCAGCGCAAAGACACCGCCATGCGAATAGCAGTTCCCTTAGACAAGCGTGTCGCTGTTACTTTGTATCGCCTGGCGTTGTCAGCGGAAGAAAGAACTATCGCGAACGCTTTGGCCTAAGTGGGTCAACTATTAACACCATATTTCGCGAGTTCTGCGCCGTCGTAGTGCGCAAGCTGGGACGAAAGTTTGTGAAATTCACCAAACAAACTGAGTTGGCGGAACACCTTCGCCAATTTAGGGCGGTGACCGGTTTTCCGCAAGGTGTAGGCACTCTTGACGGCTGCCACATTGAGGTGTGCCCGCCAGTAGAACACGCCTCGGATTACATCAACTATAAAGGGTGGTACAGCACCATCCTTTTGGCTGTAGCCGACCACAACTACAAGTTCTTATACACAAACGTTGGGTCGCCTGGCAGCTCTCTTCAAAGCGGAAGGAAAAGTTATGGGGGAGTCACACTGGAACTGTTGTAGCTTGCCGATCAAGCATTCCCCCTACAGACTCACACAATGAAGCCGTTTCCCAATGCAGGTCCACCAGGCTCGTCTACAGCGGTATTCAATTGTCGCCTGTGCAGTGCCGGGCGCATTGTTGAGAATGCGTTTGGGCGGTTAAAGGCACGTTTTCGTGTCTACTAAAAGGACTGGAGTGCGACATCACTAATGTTAACGCTATCATCTGCACATGTTGTGTGTTACACAACATCTGTGAGGAACTGACTGCTGTGATGTAAGTTGGCTTGACGAGGCACGTATGCGAGAGCAGGGCTTCCTCAGCCATCATGCACCAGCAACAGAACGGAGCCTTCGGGCGTTGCTGTTCGCTACGCCCTGGCAAGTTACCTTGCGTCGAGCTGATATTTTGATGAAATTCTGCTAACATGCATTGTATTACTTTTTCGAACGTTTGTGAAGATGCACAGTGTATGATGCCCTGCATTGACATGCAAGTACATGATAATATTGGATTGAGTTCAATAGTTGATAAACTTTCATCGAACAAATAACAGTGATGAAATAAAATTTATTCCTTTAGTTTCGTTGACGATAAGTATGCACTCATCATTTCAAGCATGCCTTTGTGCAAGTTGTTTGACTCTTTTTGGAGAGCAACAAGCTCTTTCTTGAGCTCCAAGCTGTCACTGGCAGCCTTGGCCGCACGTTCTTCGGCTTTTTCATGAAGTGCCATGAGGTCATGCAGCATTGCGCTTGCTGGACGCTTTTTACTTTTCTTTTTGTTGCTTGTGCTGCCATTTGTGCTGCTGTGCTACTCGCGCTTCGTTCAGCTGCCTGGGCTTCGGTCTCCACAGTGGAATCCCCATCCACGATGGTCACAGGGTCAGCTGTCGCTGCATTTTGCCTTCTTCTGTGGGGTATGTGGCCACAAGTTCACTGCCCGCGGTGCTTGATCAACTATTGGCACCTGTCCATGACAGGAGAAGAAAACTTATAAAAACAAACTGTACTAGTTCACATCTCCTTAGCAAGAAACACCTTCGATTGGACATAAACCTCTACAGCACCTGGTGAAATGTATGGTTTACTTTAAATTGAATACAGTGGTCATGCCGGAGTATGAGCTTGGACGCAACTAAGTGCAGCCTCTATTGCTATCTTGTGGGATGTGATGGGTTAACTGCAAGAAAAAATAATAAAGAATGACATGCTTACAGGCTTTCTTGGTCAATTTGCAATGTGGTGCGCTACTCATCACACGCAATACTGCACAGCATACTCATAACATCCATCAAGTTGGTGTATAGCAATAACCTGTTACTAGTTGTAGCGTTATGGTGAAAACAGCTGATTACCTCCAAGCTTTCCTCGATCAGGTCACTGTCGTGATTGGCAGGGATCCGAGGAAAGAATGCAGCTGCCAATAAAATGGCCACTCTATTCCTTAAGCACCTGTTGTGGTTCCACAACGTCTCAGCTTTCTGCAAAAAAAGTTTTCACGAATGCTTAAAATTTTGCAGCTTATAAACATATACAGGGTGTCCCAGCTAACTAGACCCAAAATAATAAAAAAAGCATGTGCTGTAGCAAAATTTTACCTGATGTATATTAGTGGTAGCCGTGTGTACATTAACTTGTATTTTTTCGAGTAAGTCTTTAATAATTAATTAACTTTAATTTGCCAACTTTTTTATTCTTGCTCGAAATGGTCAAATGTTAATCGGGAAAATGTTCCTCGCCTCAAATAAGCCTCGAACCAATCATTTATTTTTTGTTGGAACCTGGCTGGTTGCTTTTTACGAGAAAAAACAAAAGTGCGCGAAACACGCCAAATATTAAATAGACGTGGGCTTGTGCGCCTCTACTCTAGCGCTTCCAAAGGTTATTTAGTTTATACATGGCTGCGTTCGTGCGACACCGCCTTGTACAGGGCTTCACGCCCGATTATGGACGCGTCAGCAGCGTGTTCTGTTGCGCGTCTATCAAATAGCGTGAACCGCTGCTCAATGAACGAATGCAGCCGTGTATCGATCTCGTGAAAGGCACACGAGATTTTTGCACCACGGGCAAACTTGTACGCGTGTAACGAGCACGAAGTTTCAGCTTTAGTCAGGGCTGACTTTGAAAATGCATAGTGCCATTAGTAGCAAATGAGTGCACAAGTTGAAGAACTGCGCCATTCTGCGCAAAAAGATTCGTTTCCAACGCGTAGCTACGCGTCGCGGTAGCTACCGCGTGGTGAAGGTGGAAGCCTAGTTAAAATAGAAAGTCTTCCGTTGTAGTGCTTATACACGTCACATAAAGTGGCAACAAAGATGAAAATAACGCTCACCTGTATTGCCTGTTCAAATTCTCAAGCTTCTGCCGTACCTGCTTGACGCTATACGGTTGTTCGCCCGCCGGCAGGTCGGAGTTCAAGGTCTCCACCATGGACTTATATATCTGCAGGTTTCTGGTGTTGGACCTCAAAGCCGGTAATTTATTTATTTATATTTATTTATTTATTTATTGAAAATACCTCAAGGACCCTGTCACAGGGTTTTACATGAGGGGTGGGAGAAACAAACAAGTTAGTTCTTATTTACAAAGTGTGACTCAACGGAGTTCGTGAAATTGGCATGATTGACGTGAAGGACGATGTCTGCGGGAAGATTGTTCCAGTCGATGGCAGTCTTGACAAAAAATGATTGCAGATGCGTGGCGGTGCGGGCACGGGGAGGGTATATGGCTTTATCATGGCTGATGCGTTGAGAGATGCGATGAGCTGGATTGATGGGAGAACAGTTACGCAAAACATGAAAAAACTTATGATAGAGTGAAAGCCTTGCAATTTTGCGGCGCATCTGAAGACTAGGCAGGCCTGCTTTTTTTTTAGGTTAGTTACACTAGTAGTGTAAGAGTAATCAGAATAAATATATCTAACTGCGCGGTTTTGTATTGATTCTATTAGATCGGTTAGAAAGCGTTCAGGGGGATCCCAGACGGAACAAGCATAGGTACTCTAATTTGGGTCGGATTAGTGTTTCGTAAGCTAGTAGTTTCACCAGAGGAGATGCATATGTTAGATTTCGCTTAAGATAGCCTAAAGCACGGTTAGCGGCATTAGTAATATTGGTTATATGAGTGGTCAAAGTGAGGTCGTCACAGAGAGTAATACCTAGGTACTTAGCATTAGGTTCTGAGGAGATGAGGCTGCCGTTAAGGGAATATTTGAACGCCGGGTAGTCGTGCCGTCTGTTAAATGAAACCAAGGACGTTTTGGTAGTATTCACCAGCATTAACCAATCACTGCACCATTTGTCTAATTTTAGTAAGTCGTTTTGGAGCGCTAGGTTATCGGTGACGCTAATGATCGGGCGATAAATGACGCAGTCGTCGGCGAACAGGCGTATTTTTGAAGAAATATTACTAGGCAGGTCGTTGATGTAGATGAGGAAAAGGAGTGGACCCAATACAGTGCCTTGTGGCACTCCGGATAAGACAGGAGATGAAGTCGATGATGAATTATTTGCATGCACAAATTGCTGCCGGTTAGTAAGGAAGTCCTTAATCCAATCGTAAACAAGGGGATGTAGGTTAAGTCGCGAAAGTTTTAATAGCAAGCGTTTATGTGGTACTTTGTCGAAAGCTTTTTCGAAATCAGTGAAAAGGGCGTCTACGGGTATGTTTGATCGAGGCTAACATGATATCGTGGAGAAATAGTGCAAGTTGGGTTTCGCAGGAAAAGAATTTTTGAAACCCATGTTGACTCGGATTAAAAAAGTTCACAGAATTGAGAAAATTGACGGTATGAGTATAGATGACATGTTCCATGATTTTCGAGCAGACACTGGTTAGAGAGATCGGGCGGTAGCTCGAGGGGCCTTTCTTGGGGACTGGAACAATCTTACCCAACTTCCATTCATGAGGCAGGGTGCTGCATGACAATGACTGTTGAAAATATGAGACAGAATAACACTGGTTATGCACTTGGTATTTTTTAACACTTTAGAGTTGATACCATCAGGTCCAGCAGATGAAGTTATCTTCAGTGATTCAATTATTTTGACAATACCTTCGGGTGAAAATGTGATCTCGGCATAATGGGGTGATTCAACAGGGGAAATTATCTTGTCAAATGCGTATAAACGCCCCGTCGCAACGGTCCAGTTGACACGCTTTTGGCTCGATATGTCACTGGGAGCCGAGCTGCTCGCGTCCGACATGGGGGCCGCCATGTTGTCAGTTTACAGCGCTAACAGGGGTTGCCTACCTCCGTTTACGAAAACGGTCGTTAGCGGATTAACTGCGGTTAGGGTTGTCGTGTGACAAGGTACAACAGCCGTTAGACTTAACGGCCGTCGTACTTAACTGCGGTTAGACTACCCGTGTGACAAGGGTATAATAGCGTCTGCAATGCCTTGTCCCTGCTCGCCCTTCTTGCGACAGCTCAACGCATGCCTTTCGCACACGGGCACGAGAAAGTGCGTTGACCTGCGAGGCTTGGGAGAAAAAAGTACGTTGGACGCTGTAGCGGAGTCTTAGATCTTGCATCTTGTTTCCGGGCACAAGTTCGCCCAAAATAAACAAGTTTTAGAGCGCAGCTCTTAGTCGGCCGTTCCTGCGTTAAGCGGCGTTGGTGTCGTCGTAACCAGCAGAGCGAACGTTCACGAAAGAGAGCGAACGTGGAGCGCAGCGGAGGATGAAAGACGGCGATAGTGCGGAGAGCGAGTGGAGGAGGAAACCACCACGGCAAGACGACAGGTTCCGCGGCGCCACAGTAATGCGCGCCATCGTGCGGTCACCGATGACGTCATCACTAAGGTATGCGGCGAGAGCGTCCACCGATACCATATATGGAAATAAAGCGCTGCATGAACGGAGGCCTCTCTGTGGTGGCTGTTGTGGAACGCGCCAACGTGCTGCCTTCCGCGGTCTCGCAGTTAGCGAGGCAGTCGCGCCTCAGCTTATCATAAAATCAAAACACCTAAACTGCGGCGCTCAGAATTCGCATCAGACAGTAGCGTAATTGTCGGTGAATTTCTTTGGTCGCCCATAGACCAGAATAATGCTTAAAATAACAGAACTGAGCTAGCTGGTAAGTGTTCATGTTAAAGAGACAGAGCGTGCAAACAGGGACACATAGAGAAGTCAAGACACCACGTGGAGCGAACGTGGAGCGCAGGGGAGGATGAAAGACGGCTATAGCGTGGAGAGCACGTGGTGTATTGACTTCTCTCTTTTGTCCGTGTTTGCACACCCTGGCTAAAAAAATAATATAAGAGCAGCTGTGAGAGGAAAGTGTGAGATATAAAAGGCACGTTTGTAAGGCCTCCAGTGTTTGATGGTGGCGCAGTAAATAGCATGCCCGGCAGCTGTTGTCGCAGATCGAGGGGTCGTGGATTCGACACCCGTTGGTGGAAAGTTTTCTGTTTTATTTGCCGTCTGATCATGTGCACTTTTTCGACGTTATGCCGTGACGAGAATACGTCTTGGTGGACACAGGCATAAAACACTTTCGTGTTAAAATGTAACAAAAAAATAATAAAACATCCACGCTACTCTGCATAGGCAAAAAATACATTAAAATAAATATACGTTCTGAACAAAAAGCCCTTATAGAATAACACTGCAAATATAAGCTCTGTAAGTACAAGATTATTCACATATACGCTAAATTATAAGCACAAGTGCACATCACGCCACCAAGCGAAGCAATTTCTCGACGCGGTGAAACAGGGGTTCGCTGAACATGTTTCGCAGCAAACATTTTTTTTTCTGTTCAACTTTCCTTTCTTCGTACCTGTGATGAGTTTAGTGAAACAGTGCGATGTTGTCGGTGTGTTCTCGGTGCGGTGTTGTGATGGTGACGCGAGGGGTGTAAACGCGGTGACGTGACGCGAGAACGGCACCACACAACGGAAACGTGCGTCACAAAAAGAAGGACGAAGTTGGCGGGGCACAGCACGTGGTGAGCGGACGAGAGCCAATGAGAAGGTGGCACGGAGACGGGAAGAAGACGATGACGGGCTGGAACGCGAGGCAGGGAGACCCGGAGAAGCCAGAGGGACACGACGCTGGTGTCAGGGTCCGTGCTGTCGGCCTACGGAGCCTAGTACGAAGAGCCCGACAGCGTCGAAGGGTCTTCGGAATCAGGCACTCGTGGTTCCTGCTGCCGTTTGCTTACCCCGACTCGAGTCCAAGGGCCTGCTGCCAGCCTCCATGCGACGTTCGTGGTCAAGGAGATCGCCGGCCTGCTGTGCCTGAACACGCCTCCGTCAGCGACTTCTGAGCCTTCCTGCCGCCTCGTCCGCCCACAAGTGCCAGCGCCGCCCACGACTCAACGTGTCAGCGTTGAGTCGTGGGTCACCTCGTTGAGTCACCTCCAACAGAAAAATATGTCGCGACATATTTTTTCGTCGGAGGTGAATTCTGCCAACAAACAAGTGGAACCGCCATGGCAGCCGCCATTTCAGCCACAGCGGCAAACTTGACGATAGAACACATCGAAACACGCGCTTTGGACACGTTCGCTGAACAACCAAAAATATTTTGTGATATGTGGATGACGTCTTTGCGTGATCAAGGAGTCTAACATCGACAGTTTCCTGGCACACCTAAATTCGATGGAACCGGCGATTCAATTCACCGTGGAATGTGAAAGGAACAATGGTCTTCTTTTTCTGGATGTGCTAGTGAAACGGCAAAAAGCGGGGCTGAAAGGATGTTTGAGCTTCTCGGTGTACCGAAAACCTACGCACACCGGACTCGATATCTGCAGGTCAGTTCTAACCACCCAACCGCCCACAAAACATCAGTGGGCAACACACTCCTGAATCGCGCAGGGGCTGTCTGCAGCTCCAAAGAAATACGGAGAAAAGAAGAAAAAGCGATCATCACCGACCTCCAGGACAATGGATACCCGAATAGCTTTATTCGCAGAGTACGCCAGCGACGCCGGGAAAGCGCCCCCCACCTGCATTCTTCTGCAAAAGGTGACACTAAGAAGGAGGCCTTCCCCAAACGTTCCTACCGCATCTCAGTCCATACGTTCTGGGAATCAGCGAGCAACTGTCCAGGAAGCTGGGGAGGGAGAGCATCCAGGTAGCGCACCAACCCGTGTCAACAGTCGGGCGACTCTTGCCATGGCCAAAGACCGGTTGCCAACAGAAAGATTCCCCGGGTTGGTATACGGGGTTCCATGCACGGACTGCAACGCCACTTACATCGGTGCGACAAAAAACTTGCCCGAAAAGATACGGCAACATCGAAACGACGTGCGTAGCTTCAACGTTGCGCGAAACGCTCTCGCAGAACACAGCGAAAAGATGGACCATCGCATCAATTTTGACGACGCCCGGGTCATCGACACAGAAGGCAGCCACACGAAAAGACAGTTCTTTGAGTCCTGGCATATCCAAACAACACCTGGAAATGTTAACCGCTCAACTGGAACCTTACCGAGTGTGTACTTGAATGGTCTACGGAACCAGTGGGAAAAACACCGCAGCAATAAGAACGGTGGGAAGAAGGTCGATAGAGAGGAGGACACCACCACAGAAAATCGCTAGCTTCGGAGCCAGCCGAACAGTCACCCCTGAGGAAGGGACCGAATCGGTCCCGAAAGATCGGGTCAGTTATAGTTGGGTAAATTTGAACTTTAGCAGCTTTGCACTATAACTGGCTGGAGAGTATATTATTTTTTGTAAGAAATGGAGTGCCTGAGGTGACCAGAAGCACAGCGTCTAACGGGGGGTGATAGCCGAACTTGGAAGCTCTTCAAGCAGGAATTTCAACTCTGTTTGCACGCAACTTCAACAATCAGCAAGCCAGCATCGGAAGCAGCAAAATCAGCGCTGTTCCTCAGCGTCACCCGTGAGGAACCAATAGAAGTGTTCCACAATTTTTCGTTCGCCGAAGGGGAAGACCGAGATGACTACGCGATGGTCATCAAAAGTTGGAAGAGTATTGCATCGAGCAACTGAACGAAGTTCACGAGCGGTACGTATTTCAGTCCCGAATGCAGGGCGAAGCTCATCCATTCGAACAGTTTCTTCGGTCCTTGAAAAAGTAGGCCATGTACTTTAACTTTGGGATCAGCATGGACATGATTCGTGACCAAATCGTATTGGGCGCGAACTCTACAAAACTATGAGAAAAAATGCTGCGGGAGAAGAAGCTAACAGTCGACAAAGCCGTGGACTTGTGCAAGGCGGCTGAAACGTCAGCACGTCGGAATGATTTCTAGAGTCGAACGAAGAACGAATTCGAAGTCAATGCCCTGTCTGCGAGCAGAACCAGAACAAAGCCACAAGTGTCCAGGCGTCTATCAAGATGCAGTGATGCAACTGCACTCACGCCCCTCGACGTTGCCCCGCCTATGGCAAGACTTGCTATTCATGCGGCAAGTCCAATCACTTTGCTTCGTGCTGCAAAGCAAAACCGAAGTTGACGAAGTACAGCACAATGATAACTTCCACGTACTCGACGTACCCATCAGCAGTTTCAGCAACGAACGCGGCTGGTGCGTGAAGGCCAAAGTTGGTGGGAAGGCGGTGACGTTCAAGATCGACACTGGCTCACAGGCAAACCTCGTGCCTATCTCGCTCTTTCAAAAGTTTAAGGTAATCGCACTCAATCCGCCATTCTGTAGCCGTTCGGAGGTGGCATCATCAAACACTGCGGCGAGTGCAAAGCACCTGTGCAAGTTGGTCAGCGAAAGATCATCGCAGAATTCTTTGTTGTGAAAACGGACCACTATGCCATCTTGGGTCTGCAAGCCAGCGAGCAGCTAAGGCTACTCAATCGCGCTGTAGAATCCATCACGACGGCACCTTCTAGAGATGTGGCTGGGCAGTTCCCGCGGCTTTTACAGCGAAAGCTGTTGTGAGATCATTTCAACGGCCGTTCTTGGCGCCGTAGTTGCCCGCCGCCACCGCCGCCGGTGTTCTTAACCACTATCGCTCGAAATAAGAAAAAAACGACATAAGAAAAAATTTCCGGGATGGAATGGGGGTTCGAACCTGGGCCCTCTGCGTGGGAGCCCAGTGTACTACCTCTGAGCCATGCTGGTGCTTGAAACTGCCTTGCAAAAGACGCTATACAGGCTTCATCTCCGGAAGGAACCACATTATAATGTAATTTAGTGTGGTAGAAGAGTGAAATAACAACGCATCACACAACGCGAATTCTGTAACCAGGCATCACACAATGCGAATTGCGCAACGAGTGGGCTGTTTGATGCTTCCAACCCATTACAAAGGGCTCTGCAATAATTCTTATCGTCATCAGCCACAAAACCAACAAAGTGTGCCTAATGCTTGTGGGGATCGCGGATAAGAACCCTCGCCCTCGTCCGCACCGGCAGTGACAAGACCAAGCAGCGAGGGCCACTGCACATGCGCGCGGATGAGGACAAGCTTCATAACCGGACACGGCGAGCGGCCACGGGGTTGCCGGTGAACTGTGGCCAGGTGTGCGTGTGTGCGCGGCGTGCGGTCCGCAGGGGCCAAGGTTAACGGCACCGGCACGGAAGTGTTCGGGGAAGTTTGCGTTTATGTATTCATTTGTTGTCTTAACAGTTTTAAAGCTTGCTTATATGTTTTCGAGTTACCCCAGCGTTGACGAGCGGCCCATTTCATTGGAGTAGACTGCGAACCCCACATGCCTTACATGATTTTAGCGGGTTCCACGGCTCTCCGTTCAATGACGAAAATTGGCATAGTGGCTCCTTCCTTACTTCACAGAAATATGATGATTTATAGCGTAGGGGTTCCTCGCAAGTGCACTTGCATTGGTTGCCAAGGAAGCCCATAAGCCCATGATCCATTTTCTCAGGGTCTCAACAAAGTTCTTCCCCCTCTCTGTCTCTCTTTCTCACGTCAACGTATGTTATATTGCATGGCGGGGAAGTGAAATAGCGACTGGGCGTCACACAATGCTAATTGCGTAACTGGTGAGTCGTTTAAAGCTTCCAACCCATTACAAAGGGATGAGCCACAATTCTTCATCGTCAACAGTCGTCACGTAAACAAAGTGCACATAATGCCTTACAGATGTGTAGCTGGCACCTCGCTTTTCTGCGCAGAATGACGAATAATGGCGTTGTAGGTGCTTCTAAACTTTACAAATATAGTGATTTATGGCGTAGTGGGTATCTTGCTAGTGTACTTGTATTAGTAGCCCCAAGAGAGCTTACAACGGGCTCTCGAAATGCCGCTCTTCCAGCTTTCGCTGTGACTGTGCTGCGCTTTCTGCGCAGGCCTGGCATTTTTTTTTCAAGAAACCCGGTATTTACGACACGAGTAAGGATACGGCTGATCAACGATACGTGCCCATTGTTCAGGCAGCACTGAGGATTCCCATTGCCTTACAGGAGCCTTAACGTGCTGAGTTACAACGAATAGAGCGGGAAGAAATCATCAAGAAGGTCAGCGACCCGGCCGACTGGGCAATCCCCCAATAATTGTTCGTAAGACAGACGGCGCAATAAGGGTTTTCATGGATCCCACGAACATCAACGTTCGCCTCAAGGGGGATTATTACCAGGTGCCACGCCGGGAAGATATCGAGGCGAAATTGGCCGGTGCAAAGATTTTTTCTCATCTAGACGCAAAACCCGGCTTCCACCAGATCCCGCTTGATGAGCGATCTGCTAAAGTTTGCACATTCGCCACGCCGTTCGGTATGTATTGCTTTTTGCGACTTCCTTTCAGAATCGCGTCCGCCAGTGAGGTCTTTCAAAAGGCACTGAATGAGGCATTCGACAACATCCCTGCGGTACGGGTGTACGTGGACAACGTTCTCATTTGGGCGACAACCGGAGAAGAGCATGACGAGCGTCTAAGACTTGCACTAAAAGCAGCCGAAGGAGCAGGCCTGATACTTAATCTAGCGAAGTGCGAGTTCGAGGTCGAAAGAATAACATCTTTGGGAGACGTCACCAGCAGCGAAAGCGTCAGCCCTAGTCCAGCGCTAGTCGAGAGCGTAAGAAATATGCCATAACCACGGAACATGCAGGCAGTACAAAGGTGGCTTGGTGTGGTAAACTACTTTATCAAGTACTTGCCATCTCAAGCTCTGCGAACACAAGTTTTGCGCGATCTTCTAAAGCATAATGTTATTTTTGAATGGACGGCCAACCTCGAGAGAGAGTGGAGTGATATATGTAACAAGCTCATGAAAGCACCCCTAGTAGCCGTTTTGACCCAGACAAAGAAACAAAGGCGTCGTCAGACGCGTTACAAAGCGGTTCGACGTTGCTTCAGCGTAACAGAGAAAATTGGACGCCAGAAGCTTACGCGTCTAAAACGCTCACAGAATCTGAACAACGATATTCACAGATATAAAAAGAAGCGATGGCTCTGGTGTTTGGTTGTGAGAAGTTTGATCACTTCACATACTGTCCTCCTATCTTGCTTGAAAGCAACCATCAGCAACTGATATCCGTATCAAAAAAGGCCATAGCCGACATGCCACCCAGAGACTAGAGTGCAGCGGTTTTTCTTGAGACTGTTCAAATATGGTTATGTACTAACATTTGTTCCCGGCGAACAGGTGAATTTGGCAGACATGTTGTCCAGGTCGTTGGATCCTGCGGACGTCAGCTCCTTGGACACACAATCATGCATTTGAGCTTTTCGCTGAGCTGTACGACTTCAAACACTTTACGCCGAGCCCACTGTTTCCTCAATCCAATGGGCTAGCCGAAAATGGCGTACAACTAGTAAAGCGAATACTCGAGAAGACCACAGAAACTAACGGAAGCGTTTGGCTTGGTATGTTTAATTACAGATCAAGGCGATGAGCATCTGCAAGGCAGGCGCCTGCGCCCAGAAATACGGAGTTTGGGCGCCAGGCTATCACGCAAGTCAAGAAACATGAACCCAAAACTCATGCCGCCCGATTCCAGGTCCCTCTTCAAAGCGAAGACTTTGTGCGCGTCAAAGGGACGTCGTGGGTCGCAAAGCCAAGGTAAAGGCGTCGGCCGGCCCCCGCTCCTATTACGTAAGTTGCAAGAACCGTAAGATCATGCGGAGCAATCGCCAGCATTGACTAGCTACGAAGGAGCAGTTCAACACGGACGTCTCGGACAGCGATGTTTGCGGTGAAGACGACACTTCAACTCAGTAAGCGACCCTCAAATCGTCACCAAGGAATGTGACCGTCCCGAGTGGAGCAACCGGTTCGGCACCACAGCTACCCCGATGGTCCACGATGGCGACGAGGCCACTTGACCGCCTTCAATACGACGAGAACTTCGAACAGATCAGCCGTCATTAAAAACTTCTGAAGCTGGGGGATATATCGTATCGCAATCAGCATGCGCAAGTCATAGCTCTGTCATCCCTCTGACGTGGCAGATGTGTTCCCTCCCTCTTAACCCCTTACCCAAACATCTCTTTAAATACTCTTGTTCAATAAACAGTTGAGGCAAACAGTTGCCTCCTTGACAACGGTGTGCGTTACATGATTCGACACGAAACGAAGCAGACGCCAGAATGGAAATTACGAGCGCTCACCTCCCCGATTGCGAAGGAGCTTTAAATATCTTCCCGCGGAGAAAGAAAAAAGGCAGAAGCGAAGCTGATAAAATACTGAATCTTTTACCTTTTAACTGGCGTTAGATGTCCAGAAGCGCTCAGAGAGCGCCAGAATTTGAACTTGAAGTCATCGTTCGCATACTAACGATGGGAATAGGCGTGGTCACGAAAGTGTTAATGCAGCACAAAAAACTGCGAACGTTTTTGGACATTTCGCAGATATCGCATTGTGCAACGTGGACAATATGTTAGATGTGGCGACGGTAACACAGACACACGCACACACACACACAAACACACACACGCAAAAAAAAACACCCGTTGAATCCGCGCGGCTCCGTCGTGCGACATCCGTCAGTGTAACCAATTCTACTTCGCAGGAGTGCAAACGCTGCGAATTTTACTTACAGCGTACAAAAAGCATGCACCCTATACACAGTCGCGATGCGAAAGCTAGTAGCGCTGACGATGAATTTCGCCACAGTGAAACATGCGAACGCTGCAGATATTCTGCAGATCAAGTATATTGAGCATGTATAGATAAAGGAGCTCTTGCATGTCTACTGACGCCCTTTAATTTTGCTAAAAACATATTTTGCTGCACGAGTCCTCAGTATTACCAATCATAGTTTCGCGCAAAAAAATTTAGGTTTCGTCAACAAAAAAAATTCTGAGTTCTCCACTGAGCCAGCACCAGTTCTTGCGAATTGCACGAAAATGGGATTTTCACGAGATCCTACCAAGGAACTATCTTGCCTGTGGGCCTCTAAATTTTTTGACATACCATAAAGATCGTGACTTTACAAAATGTTACCTTTGATTTTAAGAGAAAAATCGCAAATATGGTACATTGTTCAATAATGCTTTCATTTCACATATTTTCGCGCCGCGTCTATAAAAGCCAGAATTTGGAAATTGTGTTAGAGCGTTGCTGCGCATTAGGTTAGTAATTGTGAGAAAATAATTGACGAATATAAGGCCTAATTGTATGTCTATAAAAATGCAATATTTTGAAAATGAATTAAAAAAAGGCCACCTTCGATTTTTAAGAGGTCCGGCAACACTGTTCCAAGTAACCATTGAATGACATTATTACAAATGCTTGTTTTTATCACGAATCGACTACCGCAAAGATTTTGAGAACCCGTCAAGTACGAGCGGAATTACAGGTATTTGTCACACGCACCAGAGAAAGTGCCGATGCCAGCGCGAATACTGTTCTCCAGCAAAACTACGCCAATCTCGTGCAATAAAGATCACACGCGACGTTTCACGAGTGCTTGTCGCAGAGAACATAGACAACCCATGTACTGTTATTTATAGCCGTGAAACGCCAATGTAGTGGCTACCATCCTTAAACTGCAAACATTAATGCATGAATACTTTCTGGAATTGTGTCATTAATCGCAGACATGCAGTGGTCTACCCGGACTAAAGAAATACGTCTTACTTCACTGTGGAGTAGGATCCCGATCCCAACGTGCTGCCCACAATGTATCCGTGCCGCTCGAGTAGCTCCCTCGACTTTTGTGCTTCCTCCGGCTTCTCTTCTTGGATCTCTTCAGGCTGCTCATTGCTTTTCTCTGGCTTCTTTTTGCTGCTAGGACTTTGCATCCTCGTTGTTGTGGTTGTCGCCTATGAAAACTGGGTCATACCCACGAGGGGTATTGGCCACATTGTAGTTTATAAAGAAAATGCGTGAACAAAGACACCAATGCAACAGTACCAGACACTATACAGGGTGTTTGAGCTAACTAGCACCAAGTTAAAAAAAAACATCGGCGGTACGCGTCGCGATAGGAGCAGTATTGTTCGGAGCCATTTAGAGCACGTCAGGTTGTTTTTTTACAATCCTACGAGCATTGTATTAAAAACAAAATTGCCTATTGAACTTTTTAAATAATAACTAACGAAAAATCTTGTACGCAAATCTTGTAGCGCTTGCTCAGGAGCATCACATCTTTTAAATCTATGCTAAGATAACTGCCCTGATTAGTTTTTTCTGGCCCTTTTTTTAAAGCGCGTGAATTAAAAAAAATGTACCACGTGACTATCGCTGAACGGGCGGCAGTTTTAGTGCCCTAAAATGTAAGTTGAAAGAATTATCAGAGGCTGCTCCAAGGTAAATGGCTGCTCCGTATACAGAGGTCTATTCAACAGACTATCGCTGACTGTGGCATGGACGTTAAGCGACAAGAGGGGCGTACCGTTTTAAGGGAAAACTTTTAACGAAAAAATTCGGCAGATCCCACGTACCTTGGGAATCGATGTTATGCGAGGCATGTGCGGGACGGTGACTGTGGCGTATTTTTTACATTGAGCGAAACGTTACGGAATGACGCTAGAGAAATGTGGAAGCTGTATACGCACACTCATATGTTGAAGAGTCGCATATGTATATAACCAGTTGCTTACAGTTGCGTGACGATGCCAACAGCAACATGGGTGTTACCAACACCAGACGCGGTTAGCTGACATGTAGTGCTTGTATTCTTCAATACTGCATAGCGCGAATCCTAACAGCACAAAGAAGAAACACCTATGCACAGGAGAGGCGTTACTCGAAACTAAGCTTCAGTCAGGAAAGTTTCTCTGGATATACGCACAGCCGAGTGGCACGCTCCGGCGCACTGCACGTACGTTACAGTCACACTTGCAGTTGTTACAGTTGCGTTAGAGTTGTTATGCTTATACTTGTCCGTTATGACGGAGAACGCACGCACGTTGCACGAACCCGTGTGTATGTACAGAAGGGGTTGTTGATAGTTCTTGAACAAGTCATCATCCCCGTGATCAGTGAGCACCAGCAGGTGGACCGGACTTGTTAATCGGTTCAGTTCGTGATAGCGGCTATACGAGGGGTCTAAGTGCAGTGAAGTGGGAGATATAGTACAGCTGGTGGAATTCCTGGATGCCTCTTACGATAAAATGATGTATGATGCCTCCTGTCCTGAACGTGACAGCGAGGTTTATTGATTCCATGTCCATATTCAAGCCTTATTTCCCGCAGTATAAAGACCAGGCGTTGTTGGGTCTTCATAAGTCAATGTTGAAGTCACCAGTAATGTTGAGAGGCCTGGTTCTCTCGGCAGATTTGTTGTAGGAAGCAGTGACACCGGTTTTACGTATACGACGTGGTCCAGGTTGCCGATCACGTGAACGAGTGCATGGTAGTTGAGCGTCTTCCAGGGGTCTTCTGTCTTCAGCTTCCTCACTATCCTTGCGTCCGCCGCGGTGGTGTAGTGGTTATGGTGCTCGGCTGCTGACCCGAAGGTCGCGGGTTCGATCCCGGCCGCGGTGGTCTCATTTCGATGGAGGCAAAATGCTAGATGCCCGTGTACTGTGCGATCTCGGTGCAAGTTAGAGAATACCAGATGGTTGAAGTTTCCGGAGCCCCACGGCGTTTCTCATAATCATATCGTGGTTGTAGGACAGAAAACCCCAACATTATTATTACTATCATTTTCCTTGCGTGTCAATGTGTGTTCGCGGTTAGTGTGTTGGTTAGGTCTTTGTATCACCTGTGGCACATACCCGAATAACATGAACTCTGGTATGCGGGTATGTGCCACACGTGACTGAGAGAAAGGGGTTCATGACGTACGCCACATGTTTTTTGCGTTATTCATGTCATGACCAGTGAATCGTGTTCGTCATACACTGATCCCCTGCTGTGCCAATTTTGGAATATTACAAGTTATGGAGACGACCAGGAGAGTGCCCAGACATAGGCGGCTAGATAGATAGATACGTAGATAGAAATGCCCGAAGTGCTTGAGGTTCGCTAAGAAATGCTTCGCATTTAAAAGCAGCAGCCACGGGCAAGCGACGTACGAGACCGTAGGCAGCGTTTGGTGCAGCATAGGCATTTTTTTCTTTTCTGTTGTCACCAATGAAGAAACGCGATTGAGGGGGCGAGGGTGTAACCATACTTACAGGTGTTCTGCAAAATTGCACCCAGAATTTGCGAAAATTATTTTACTGTGAAAAGGCCCTTTTATCTAAGGGCGCATTACATGATATTATCTTTTAATAAAATTGTAGATGCGTGCATTCAGGCACGCGTCATTGCGTCAAGTCGATACAATGTTATATCAAGGCACTCGATATATACTGCAACAAAAATAGTGTCGTACTACGCTCATTTATAGTGTTATAGTAATAATTCCTAATTACATTGTAATTAAATATCTACTTATTCTGAAGCCATTCATGCTCTGTTTTGTTTTTGCATAAATAGAGTGAAATCTCAGACTAGAAATATAGTGCAAATTTGTTTTAGGTTATGCCCATGTTGAACAAAGAAAGATTATACTTTTGACGTGGGTCGCAGAAAGTGGCACATCGAACGACTCGTCAAATATGGTAGTGGCTTTAGAAAAGCGGTGGTATGCAATAATACACTGCAAAATGGAGATAAATGAAGACAAATTTATTATGCAGGAGGTTCAGTTCACTCAAAGAAAGCTCAATGTATAGTGCTCTTTTTTAGCCCTAGTACACACGCTATGTACACAATTGTGTACATAGCGTGTCAAAGGGGTTAGTGAGCTGGCGCAGAACACGACTCGCAGAGCAGAAGTGGCAAATATCACACATCATCGATTGCATTCTCTCGACCCATCTCTACGACTGCGGCTGTTATCCGGTCTTTGCCGGAAGAAGATACAGTGTTGTGCAGTCTGCGTCTGGTTGTAGCATTCACCAACGCCTGCTCATTTAAGATCGAGATGGCCGACAACGCCGAGTGCAACGACTGTGCTGCCGAAGAAACTGTTAAGCACCTCTTGTGCCCGAATTACGCAAACGAGAGGCTTCACCTCCGTACTTCTCTAAATCACCTGCACGTGAGTGCTTTCACCGTCGAGGAGATATTGGGACGGCCCATCACAGTTCCGAAAGGCAACGGAAGCGCTGCTGCGTATTCTTAGGGACACCGGACTGAGTGAGCGTCTGCGGTATGAAACGCGGCACAGTTGCTGCATGACTTTTTGCGCCTCCTCTTTTATTGCCCCATCCCCATGCAGGCTAACCTACCGGGTTCAGCCCCGGTTCTGCCTTTCTTTCATTCTTATGATCTCTCATCACGTTCACCAATAGCGCGTTCTCGATCATCTTCAGTAGTTAAGTGTTGAAGTCAAACGTACGCTGGGGAAATCACTGCATTCTACCCAATGAAGACTACCCTGGAGATAACGTTAAAAAGTAAATATGTGCTTTCGTTCATAGTGGCGCATATTTTCGCTGTACAAAATAATTAAAGTGATTTTTTCAACTCTCCGTCGTTTTTGAGTGACATTTTGTATAATCAATAAAATATCTTCAGGAATGGGAAAATTCAATGTATTTCCGCTTCTTTTAGCTTTTTCAGGAAAGTCGCGCCACTTTTTATGCGCTTTTTTGTGATGATTATTTTCTTGTTAACTCGATAGCATCTGGAAACTCTGCTTTAAAGTAGCAGCCTCAGCTACTCGGTGTGTCATCGGTGTGTCCACCGGGATCACAAAGCAGTTGTCAATGTCGTTTCAAATTAGTTTTCAGAAAGGGCATTTACTTGCCTGTTGGTTCCAGGAGGCATATAATATTTCGTTTATATTAGTGTCGTCGAAGCGTGTGTAACGTGCAGCTCCACTGGTCTTCGACCAGCGCGGAATGACCTCACATTTGATTTCCTTGCGCCGACAAGAAGCTGGCAGATCGTTCCGTTTTGCTGCGGCTACTGCTTACGACTAACGCCGTGTTTACGTTCGCCGTTCCTAATAGATGCGGGATGTGGCAGCATTGGCACTCATCAGAGAACACTCTTTCGTGTCATGCCGGAACGAGACAGTTTTCGCGCCGTGTACTTGCAGCACAGACAAACCGGCTTCTGCGCATGCTTTTGCATATATATACTACTGCAGTAAATTTGGAATAAACAGTCGAAAGTTTGCGCTCAACTTAACCCTCCCCTTGTGTTTTCTTTGCGCGAAATAGCCACATCAGTGGCTTCTGAAAGAACATGAACCGACTAGCCCAACAACGTGTGCTTCGTCAACGAGCTCCAAAGCTGCATCGCGGATACTCACGAGTGCCTGCGCAGTTGTTGACACCATTACTTTATCATATTTCGATAACATTGTCATGTTAAGTTGCTCGTGCGCGTCATCGATTCTCAGTGATGGTGCTGGAGCGTGTTGTTCGTAGTTTGTTTTCGATTGTGAAGTTTAACAAGGTTGCATTCGGTGGGATGCTTTGGGCGTGGACTGCTTCCGTATGTTTTTTCAGGCTTCAGGCATTTCATGTGCTAGTAATGCCAAACTCAGAGGGGCCGCTCGGATCGCCAGACTCCCCCCCCTCCCCCCCTACTTTCATCTTCATTTATACCCCAAGAAGAGCACATATCAGGTTCCCCCAGCTGACGCGGATCCCCATTCGGAAAAATCCTGTATCCACCTCTGTGTGCTATGAATGTTAAATGGACAGTCTACCGTCCTTCATCACTTTTCTGCTTTGTACCGCAATAAAAACGTACCGTCTGAAGTGTCCAACCTTGCAGCGGTTTCTCTCGAAAGTGAGTAGAAATTTTTAACACAGAATTTTTCAATCTGCGTTCGGTCGTCTTCTATTGGCGTGAACATGCCCACAACACTGGTTGGTGGACGCGATGACGATTCTAGTGCCGGTAAAAATTAAGACCGAAAGCACATGTGATTTCTGTAGGATCACTTTATTTTCGCTGAACACTAATGTAAGGAATCTAACAGTCGTTTTCAGCGCTCTAGCGGTTAAATGAAGCCTTATTATACGATTACAGAACACTTGTCTTTGATCTAATCGCAGTCTACGCATTTATTTTAGTACTGCTGCCGCAATCCAAGCCAAGTTGATACATCAAAAAGAGACTATAAATGCACGCCTTCACAGCGCAGCACATGTGAGACATCCTAACAACAATACAGCGCCACTACGACCAGCGCGGAGGGCCGCATGGCATAGTGCATGAGTTGAAGCAGACGAAATCGAAGACGGCGCCGAGAGCAGCGCCACCGGGCGGCTTTTTGGTGCGTGAGAAAAAATAAAGCGAAAAGTACTCTCTGACGCTACCGAAAGCTGTCTCAAGTGCGTAAAATACAATTTAAAATTATACATGTTTGTTTTTAAGCAAAGCGAGTCTACCTGCGAGGATTTCTTGTCCTACCAGTAGTATGACCATGCACATCGCTGTTGGATGACGCTAGCGGTTATTCTTTCACGATTTTCAACATCAAATTAAAAATATAATTCCTTTCTAATGGGGCAAAAGCATGCTCGTTGCCGCCGATGTGACGAACGATCTTCTCATTTTCACCACAATCAGAAAATTTTTTCCAAGCGGTAGACAGTCCCTTTAACAGATGCTTGTGTCACAGTTTTGTGTGAAACTGAAAAAAGTGCTGTTCCCGCACATGTGTTACATTCGACCGTGGGTGCGACCGTGGGTGCGCCGTGGTTTACGCGCTGAGGTGGTTTTGCAAGCATTCAGTCGGCGATGCAAAAATGCCTTGCTGCAATGGGTTGAAATTGTAAGGCGCCAGTAGGCCCCGAAAGCGACGATGTGATTGCGAATATTCTTGGAGGATTGGGTCATTTACGAGTACATGTCGAAAGGATATTCGATAAAATACCCGCTAATCGGGGCCAGCTTCATGGAGCAACTAACGCTTTTCATGTTCACTTGTCACGTGCGTGAGAAGCGGACCTTTCTTACATTTTAACCACGCGGTAATTCTATGCAAAAGATACATGGGTGGCTACAGCAGCGAAATATTTGTTGTTTCAAAAATAACAAGCGGAACAACGTTTTTCAAAATAAGATGCACAATACAATCAGTCGACGTAGGCTCTCCCTTATGAAATAAGCTTTGAAATGGGTCAAGAGCACTTTCTTGCCGTCATCGTTGTGCCCAGCCGTGTCGCGCGCTAATGCCTCCTCCCAACCATCCTACACTACACGCATGATATTCCGATAGCTAACAACGCTTCATTCGCTACACTGAAAACAGACAAAATTTTTAACCAATATAAGGGTGATAGGTCGTAGTGGAGCGATGAATAATATTGCACTCAGTGAGAAGCTCCTGGACGACTTGCGAAAGAAAGACACGTCCTCGATCACTAAGCAGCTCACGTGGCGCGCCATGGCGAAGGACGAAGCTGCGCAAGATGAACAAGGCAACATCACGAGCTGCAGCGGCTGGCAGAGCGGCGGTTTCGGCATAACGGGTAAGGTGGTCAACGGCCACAATAATCCATCGATTGCCAGCAGGTGTGCAAGGAAGGGGGCCGTAGAAGTCTATGCCAATTCTATCAAACGGGCGAGCTGGACACGGCAAAGGTTGCAATTCGCCAGACGCATGACAAGTTGTTTTCCGCCGCTGACACTCAGTGCAGGAACGTATGTTATTGCGAACGTATGTGTACATTCCACGCCAGAAGAATCGCTGGCGAAGTCGGTCGTAAGTTTTCAAAACGCCAGCGTGGGCGCTTTGTGGTCTGCGTGGAAGTACGTGCACAGGTCGGAGCGCAAATGGCGAGGTATAACAAAAGCCACTTTCTACCATCTGGCTGATAGTTGCGGCGATACAACATGGCATCCCGTATCGCATAATGAGGGGCTTGTCGGCGTAGTGCACGAGGTAGCCGTTGGCATGGTGTCGCCGAAGACGTGGAGAGAACGTCTATGAGCGACGCTATCCAAGGGTCTTTGCGCTGTTCCGAAGGCGTGTCAGCGAGATCAATATTGGCGATAGTAGCGTCGGCAATGGAAACGGGTGCAACGGACAGGGCGAACGAGAAAGTGCGTCGGCGTCGGTATGCTTGCGTCCTGAGCGGTAAATGACGCGAATATCAAATTCCTGTAAACGTAGCGCCCAACGCCCAAGCCGGCCCGAAGGATCCTTCAATGAAGCAAGCCAACAAAGGGAATGATGATCGGTAACGACATCAAACTGATGGCCGTAAACGTACGGGCGAAATTTTTGTAATGCCCAAACAATGGCCAAACATTCCTTTTCGGTAACCGAGTATTTGCACTCTGTCTTGGTGAGGGCGCGACTAGCATATGCAACGACATACTCGGAGAAGCCTGGCTTGCGTTGAGCAAGGACAGCGCCAAGGCCTATGCCACTGGCATCCGTGTGCACTTCGGTTGGAGCGGTAGGGTCGAAGTGGCGTAAAATGGGTGGCGAAGTCAGGGATGGCGTAATGTTGCGAAAGCTTCATCGCATGCTGGCGACCAATCAGAGAGGTGTCCATCACAGGTGAGCAGCTTTGTGAGCGGTGCGATTACAGAAGCGAAGTTCTTCACAAAGCGGCGAAAGTATGAGCAGAGACCGACGAAGCTGCGAAGCGCTTTCACGTTCGTAGGCTTCGGGAACTCAGCAACGCCCGAAGCTTTCCGGGTCAGGGAGACGCCCTCCTTTGAGACAACGTGGCCCAGTATTGTAAGCTTGCGAGCTCCAAAGCGGCACTTCTTGATGTTGAGCTGAAGGCCTGCACGCGTGAGGCAGTCAAGACTTCTTTGAGACGACGCAGGTGACTGTCGAAATCGGGGGAGAAGACAACGACATCATCCAAGTAACAAAGGCATGTCTTCCATTTTAACCCACGCAAGACGCTATCCATCATCCTTTCGAATGTGCTGGCGCATTACAAAGGCCGAAGGGCATAACATTGAATTCGTATAGGCCATCAGGTGTCACAAAAGCAGTTTTCGGGCGATCTGAGGGTGCCATGGGGTCCTGCCAATAGCCGGACCGTAAGTCTAGTGATGAGAAGAATTCGGCGCCTTGCAAGCAGTCCAGGGCGTCATCGATGCGTGGCAAAGGGTACACATCTTTGCGCGTAACTTTGTTTAAACGGCGGTAATCGACGCAGAAGCGAATCGAGCCGTCTTCTTCACGAGGACAAAGGTGACGACCAGGGACTGCTGGACGGCCGAATTATGCCACATTGAAGCATGTCGGCCACTTGCTCGGTGATCACACGACGCTCAGCAGGAGACACGCGGTAGGGACGCTGTCGCAGAGGCGCTTGTGAGCCGGTGTTAATGTGATGGACAACGGTGTGTGTTCGACCTAACGACGTCTGCTGGCAGTCAAACGAGCCGCGAAACTGGTGCAGAAGTTCGAGGAGTTGCTCTCGGTGTTCCCCTTCAAGGTCGCCATCAATTGAGGGTCCAAACGCATTAATAGTCGGGCGATCAGGCGTACAGGCAGATGGTGTCAGTGCATTAAGGAGCAAATCACTCGCGCCGCCAAGGCCGAAGATGGAGGAAGCGTCCAACTCTTGATATGTGCCAATGCATTCTCCGCAGAGTAAGGTTGATGTAGACGGCAAGGGATTCGTGACAAATAGGTTCGTAACGCCGGTGGCTACGTCGAGAATAGAATGGCAACGCGAGGCTCCTGCGACGTTGGAAGGTTTGGGAGGGAGTAAACAAAACTGGAGACTCGGACACATCGGCACAGGACACGGGAACAAAGGCTGCGATTGGGTGGTATGTCGATATCGTCGGCGACAAAGAGCTTGTTCAACGCAGCTTCAGGCGACGAGGAACACAACGCAGAGAACGCAGCTTCGGCACGAGCGCAGTCGATAACCGCATGATTTCGAGGGAGGAAATCCCAGCCGAGGATCACATCATGCGAACACGCAGGGAGCACAAGAAATTCGACAGTATACAAACACCTTGGATTAGAACGCGGGCTGTGCAGGCGGCTGATGGCATATGGTGAGCACTGGCGGTACGGAGCGACAATCCCTCTGACGTCGTGGTGACCTTTCGAAGCAATCGGCAGAGTTTTAATCTATCACTGAAACGGCAGCACCAGTGTCACCAAAGGCAAGTACGAAAGCCATCCACAAAAACTTCGATGAGGTTTGCCGGAGAAATGCGAGGACTTGATTCTTTCGACGACGACGCAGTTCGTGCCTCGGGAACTGCGGCATCTAGTTTTCCGTGTCTGAAGGGTAGGGTCGACGGCGCATAGGTGACAAGGAGCGACGCCGGGGGGATGGAGATCGGCGGCTAACTGAGGGAGGCGGTCGGGTGAAGAAGATTCTTGTGGCCTTGATGTGCCGCTAAACCGTCGAGGGTCGTGCGAAGATCGTGGCATGGTATCTGTGTGGACGAGAGGGCGGCGGCGGCAGAAACGTGCCACATGTCCCGCATAGCCGCAAGAATAGCAGACAGGGCGGTTGTCTGCGGTGCGCCACGGGTTAGGAAACGTAGCGACTGGTCGTCCGAACGGAAGTGGTGACGACTGAACAGGCACCGGCGAGGGAGAATAAGTTGGCTGACGGGGCGCTCTGGCTGCGACGACCTGTGCGTACGTCAAGGGTGCAGCCTCCAGAGGTGGTGAACGAGGGAAAGGCAAAGCGCCAGTTACCTCTTCTTGGATAGCTTGTCGTATGGCTGGGCTCAGATGATGTGTCTGTGCTGGTTCGGGAGTGTGTTGATAATATGGAGAGCTGCCGAGCGACCTCCTCACGCACAAACTGTTTTATCTGAACCAACATGGAATTCTGGTCTCCGAGAGTCAAAGCTGCGATCGAGTCACGCTGTTCCAGAGAGCGTCGTGTCTGGGCGCGTTGCTTGCGCAACTCGTCGAAACTCTGGCACAAACTGACCAGTTCGGCTACGGTTTGTGGGTCCTTGGCAACAACATCTGAAATGCGTCATCGACTATTCCCTTGAGTATCTGCTTGACCTTGTCTGCTTCGAGCATCGATGGGTTCACCCGCTTGCACAAGTCAACAACGTCTTGGATGTAGCTGGTGAAGTTCTCTCCTGGCTGTTGAGCGCGCTCACGAAGTCGCTGTTCTGCGCGGAGCTTTCGTACAGCGGGGCGGTCGAAGACTTCTGAAAAGGCTGTCTTGAACGAAGCCCAGTTGGTAATATCAGCTTCGTGATTCCGCAACCAGAGACTAGCGACGCCGGCCAAGTAAAAGCTAACATAAGTCAGCTTGGAAGAATGCCAACATCATCTTGATCCATAAGAAAGGGGACGTCAAGGACCTGAAAAATTACAGGCCCATCAGCTTACTGTCCGTTGTCTACAAGCTATTCACAAAAGTAATTGCTAACAGAATTAATACGACATTAGAGTTTAATCAACCAAGGGACCAGGCAGGATTTCGTACAGGCTTCTCAACAATAGACCATATTCATACTATCAATCAGGTGATAGAGAAATGCGCGGAATACAACCAACCCCTATACTAGCCTTCATAGATTACGAGAAGGCATTTGATTCGGTGGAGACATCAGCAGTCATGCAAGCACTGCGGAATCAGGGCATCGACGAAGCCTAATAAACATAATGGAAGAAATCTACAGCGCATCCACAGCCACTATAGTCCTTCATAAAGAAAGCGACAGAATCCCAATAAAGAAGGGCGTACGGCAGGGAGACACGATCTCTCCAATGCTATTCACCGCGTGTTTACAGGAGGTTTTCAGGGCCCTAGATTGGGAAGAATTAGGGATAAGAGTTAATGGAGAGTATCTCAGTAACCTGCGCTTCGCTGATGACATTGCATTGATGAGTAACGCGGGAGACGAATTACAGCTCATGACTGAACTGGATACGGAAAGTAGAAGAGTAGGTCTGAAAATTAATATGCATAAAACTAAAGTAATGTGGAACAATCTTGGCAGAGAACAGCGCTTCGCGATAGGTGGCGAGACGCTGGAAGTTGTAAAGGAGTACGTCTACTTAGGACAGCCAGTAACCGCGGAGCCGAACCATGAGAGTGAAATAACTAGAAGAATAAGGATGGGATGGGGCTCATTCGGCAAGCATTATCAAATCATGAATAGTAGTCTACCACTATCTCTCAAGAGGAAGGTATATAACAGCTGCATCTTACCGGTACTTACCTACGGAGTAGAAACCTGGAGACTTACAAAGAGGGTTCAACTTAAATTGAGGACGACGCAGAGAGCGATGGAAAGGAAAATGATAGGTGTAACCTTAAGAGACAGGAAGAGAGCAGAGTGGGTCAGGGAACAAACGGGGGTTAAGGATATCAGTTGAAATTAAGAAGAAGAAATGGATATGGGCCGGCCACGTAGCACGTCGGCAGGATAACCGGTGGTCATTAAGGGTAACTGACTGGATTCCAAGAGAGGGCAAACGCGTGAGGGGAAGACAGAAAATTAGGTGGTAGATGATTAAAGTTTGCAGGTATAACGTCAACAGAAAGCACAGACCGGTTGATTGGCTAACATGGGAGAGCCTTTGCCTGCATGGGCGTAGACCTGCTTATGTGATGATTATGAAGTCCTTAGCCGCATCGTCCCACTTGTTCGCTGCGCTCACCTTGTGGATGTAGCCAACCCACTCCTAACGTCTTGGTCGTCAGTGCCGCTGAAGATCGGCGGGTGGCGCAGTGGCAACACGCCAGGACATGCATGGCAGGAATCTGGAGGTACCTTTGTTGGCGGATTCTTCCGGCATTGCTGACACTGGAGGTAAGTGCGGCTTCGTAGATCCAGCTTCGAAGACTACCCAGCGACTTCACCAAATTATAAGGGGGTTTATTCACAAAACCAAAAGCCTGGGTTCAGCGGCTGAAAAACTGTCACGCGCGCTCTCAATCGGCTCTTCGTCTTGGTCTTCTTCCACTCCTACTCGATGCTGTCTCGCTGTCTCTCTTCCCCACTACACCAAGCACAAAAGTTCATTCTCACGAGGACAGGCCTACATGTGACTCGGTGACAAACTTGCACCTTCTTCTCGTTGTAAGGCATTTCTTCACACGTATTAATTGTTGTCGAAAAATTAGGAAATGCCGGTAACGTGTGCAGGCTCGTCTGACGTTTTATGCCCCAATTGTGGACTATCAAAGCAGATACAAGCCAGAAGAAATAGCAGCGACAGAAATACGATTCGGCCACAAGCCTCCAACATGGCGCCGAATCGGTAGCTTCGTCATACCTCCGATATATGGCAGCAATTTTGCACAAGGTCTATTGAGAGGCCAAGCTCAAGGGCGCTCAATGGCAAAAAAAAATGTGCAGCTGCCGAAACGACATCGCATCAGCGTCAAGGCGCCGTCGCCTCTGAGAAGGAGCTTCAGCTGCATTGCAATGAAGAAAGAAGGCAGGGGGCACACACCCGAGCACTGACTCACAGCTGATTTTATTTGCAGCAGTGCATGAATATATAGCATAGACACGAAAATAAGGAACTGTTCAACAATACGTGCAACTTGTCCACTCGTAACGCCCGCTTATCATCTAGCTATACATATATAGAAGCTGCTCTTCTTCTCGGTCAGTGCTAGTGACGCCATGCTTACGCATGCGCCATCTTGTTTTTCTATACGTGCAGCTTCGATTAGTAATCTAGTCATCTTCGGATGAGCGGCTAAGCACCGTAGAAAATTCAAAGCGTGGAACGCATCCACAATCTCAGCAATACAACCCTTGATGACCGGGAACAGCTGTCGCGACGTTATAATAGTGCTCCTTCAATCTTTCGTTCAAGCAGCTGCCAGTCTGCCCGATATACGACTTGTGCACCGCTATAGAGGCGCCACTGATAGCCACCTAGCGGGCGCCGCCGACAGTACGTGCGGGAAACCGAGCAGACGACACCGCTTTGCACAGCTTTGGTGTGAGGAGATGGATGAAGTTCGCGGCTGCTATTTTCCCTTCGTGCGGGTGCCAGCCAACTAACTCTGCACTGGCAGCTGCAGGAAAGGCGCGGGCCGCTACGAAAGTGGACTTGTGCACGACGTTTGTCACGAACGAGCGCTTAACTAAGCGCACGTCGCCGATTTCGAACGACGGCATGAAAGCCAGGCGCCGACGATCCGTTCGCGACAGAGCGCGCGCATCGAAAAAAAAAACAAGTATAAAAAGGCGCCGAGAGCGCGCCCATTACCCTCTCCGCAGAAGACGCCACCTACACAGCCAACGCACGCGAAAGATCGGGACATTCGAGAAAGCAAAGCAGCGCCAGCGGCGCCGTCTGATTCCGCAGACGAATCGGTGAGAGAATCTTGCCCTTTCCCTAGCTTTCGCTGTGCTACGCACAGACGAATCATACGCACCTTTTCCCTTCCCGAACCCAGGCGCGAGCCGATACAGGCAATGCAAGCGCGCGGCGACGGAGAGGGAGTTGCTCGGAGGATTTCACGCGAGACGGACGTGCCGCCCGCGATGCCCCGCTCGCCCGTCGGACGCGCTCGTTCCGCTCGCCGTCGGCGCACCGTGACGGCTGCCCTCATCGGCGAGGCCTTCGCCGCCTCGTCACCGAACGTGCATCGTGCTCTGGCGAATCGTGGCAGTCGTGAACTCCTGTGACCGGCTCCCATCTTCCTGTCCTCTTTCTTTTCGTCGCCCTGTCGACCTCCGATCACAACCTTCCCTATTCCTTTCTACTTCTTTTATCCCCCCTTACCCCACCCCTATAAGGCACTGCGCCGTGTCGCCTAAAGGCAGACGGAAATTAGGTGCCTTTTTCCTTTTCCTCCCGAACCACCAAGAAGAAGAAGAAGAAGACGGAGAGTCAGTCAGTTGGCACTCGTTCTACCCAGGAACGAAACGCCACGTCGTGCTGCCTGTCCTGGTGTTGACGGTTTCCAGGGTTGCGGTCAAGTAGCCGGCGGTTATCTTATCTGATTTCCCTCTCCTTTCATATTTGTCTTGAGTGACGCCTCATTTAAGTGTAACTTCCCGTTTTCTTTGATGTCTGTCTCTTCTCCGGGCCAGAGGGCTTCCCTCTGGTCTGCATCTATTTCCCCTCAGGATCTGCCCTTGGAATTGTTTCTCCGCGATGGAAACCGCAGCGTTCCTGTTGCTTTGGTACCAACCAATGGTGGATTCATCCGTATGAAGAACCCCAAGGCCATTCAGACAGAACTTCGTGCGATCACTCCTCATTCCCTACTGATAACCGAAGTTCGTCAGTTTGGACGCGGGGGGATCCTATGCTGTTCACCAGACCAGGCTTGTATTCAAGACCTACTGAAGTGCACTACTTTTGCCTCACATCCGGTGAGCTGTTTTATCCCACCTCATCTAGCATGTTGCAAAGGTTTAGTCGCGCGGAGTAGACACAAGCCTAAGTCCAGCAGAAGTCTTGGACATTTTTTCCCCTGCAGGAGTAATTTCTGTGTACCGGTGTACCAGACACGTAGACAATACGAAAGTCCCTACTGAAACAGTGATCGCCACATTTGCTGGGACAAATCGCCCTTCGGAGATCAAGGCATGGCCGCTTATCTACAGGGTCGAAGCTCTAGCTCCTCGTCCTTTACAGTGCTCCAAATGCTGGCGTTATGGACACAGTGTCAACGGTTGTCGTTCTGATACTCGATGCCGCATCTGTGGGGCCGAACATAGTGCTGATGAGTGCCAGTCAGGCAATGAGTCATGTTGCTTATGTAAAGCAAATCACTCTGCTGACGATCCTAGCTGCCCTGCGAGATCGAAAGAACTTCAGGTGCTAGAAATTATTGAAAGGAGACGATGCTCTCGTCGAGAAGCGCTAGCAGAAGTTCAAAGCAGGACACAGGGATATGCCGGTGTAACAGCCCGTCAGCCTCTCGGCATGGACGCCACATTCTTCCACTCCATTTCAGCTGTGGTAGAGAAGGCGGTAGAAAAGGTTCTTGAAAAATTTCTACTAAATCTGTCCGACTCATTGACTCAGGTTATATCTTCCCAGTTGGCTGGTGTTTCTGAGGCGATCACAAAGCGCTTACAAACTCCTATCGCTCCAATCAATAAGCCTGCTGAACATCAGATTGTTGCCCCCACCAATTATGGAGCAGGGCCGTCGTCCTCTCAGAAGACTGATCAAGATTACATCTCTGATTCAGATTCAATGGGCAACTGGGACGTTGATATGGATGCCCGTAATCTCAAACGCACCAGATCGCCTACTAACAAGATCAATAATCTTCGAATCCAAAAACAAAGAAGTGTGTGAAGGAATCCGTGACTAGGACTGACCTGTTGAAAGAAAGTATTTTAGAGCAGGCAGTTTCCGCTGCTCGTCTATCATCATAGGGTGTCTTAGGGTGCTTCAGTGGAACTGCCGTTCAATTCTCTCTGCAGCTACAGATTTATTATACCTTACTTCTCAGCAATCTCCCGACGTTGTACTTTTACAAGAAACTTGGTTGTCGGCTGATCAAAACTTTTATTTAAAAAATTATCAATGCTTTCGATTGGACAGAAACTCACGTGGTGGAGGTCTAACTGTTTTCATTTCTTCAAAATTTTGCCATAGAGCGAAGATAGCTTATAAAGCAATGTCGTCTGACTATGAAGTTTTGGTAGTGGAATTAAACCTTCCTGGCTGCGCTCCACTATCCATAGTTAATAACTATTTTCCGACTGGGATACATGATGAAAGCGCTCTTGATGTCACTCTGAGCTTCTGCAAAAAGAACATTCTGTTTGCGGGAGACTTCAACTCCCATCATGTGTCGTGGGGTTTCCGCACAGACACATCGGGAAAACGGTTATTTGACTGGACTAACTCAAACCACTTTATGTGTCTAAATTCCAAAGTTGCCACTTTTGTTCGATGTACCTCGAGATCCGTCCTAGATTTAACATTCGCTAGCTCAAACGTTTTAATCTCGTCTTGGACTGTGCTTGATGCTGCTACAAGTAGTGATCACCGTCCACTTGTATTTGAAGTCAAGATCCCAGTATTATCGGTAGACTACCAGGCGCAAAATTTTGTAAACTACTCCAAATTTAAAAAGAATTTACAGTCAACTTTGTCATCATTGTCCAGTATGGAGAGAAATGTTAAAGCTATGAGTCTTTGCTCAGTTTTAAAACGTACCATAACAAAATCACAGTTCACTATATCGTCAGCAAAAGGAAATTCCGTGTGTGCATGGTGGAATTCGGATTGTGCAAGAGATTATAGACGCCGAAAAGCGGCCTGGAAGAAACTTCTTATAAACCAAAGTCCTACTAATTGGCGAAATTATTTGTACGCTAAAGCTATGTTCAAAAGAACAGTATCATTAGCGAAAGATGAATATGACGAAAAACGATATAATTTTCTATCCAAGAGTGGTAATAAAAAAGCTCTGTTTAGATTTCTTCGTAGTCGTAAGGCTATTGCAGCGCCCGTAAACATTGACTCGGTTATTCTTTCACCTAAGGAATTGGCAGATTTATTAACCGAAATTGCATCGGGCCTTGAAAAGCGATTTACATCACAGTTACAACTAAAGTTTGTAAAGCATTCTTGTGTGAACGATTTTATCGAAGTAAATATGGAAGAACTTGCGCGTGTCATTCGCCTTCTCCCTAATTCAGCTCCAGGCCCAGATGGAGTTACGTCAGAAATGTTAAAGATATTATTTGATATCTCTCCAGACGATCTTCTTAACGTCGTCAACCACTCCCTTAGAAATGGCTGGATTCCTCCTGACTGGAGGCTTGCAAAAATTGTTCCCCTTCTTAAAAAACAGGGAGCGGGAATGCAGATAGACAACATTAGGCCAATCGCTCTAACGTCCCATGTCGTTAAATTAATAGAAAGAATTTTATACATAAGAATTATGAAGTTTATCACAGATAATGCAATACTGAGCGCATGCCAGATTGGATTTCGACCCGGTTGCTCGATATGGTGTGCACATGTCGATTTAGAGGCTCGTATAAAACTTGCCCGGCACAGAAGACAATTATCGGCTTTAGTAACCCTAGATTTAGCCAAGGCATATGATAGCGTTGAACATATCATTCTCCTTAATGCCCTCAACGAATTAAATTTTCCGCAATATATTACAAATTGGCTGTACGAATTTTTAAAAGATAGAAAATTTTATTTCTCCCAACGAGGCGTTTCTACGTCTAAGTATAGTCAAACGAGCGGGTTCACAGGGCTCTGTTCTTTCCTGTTTTATTTAATATCTTGTTAAGTTCGATTCCACTGTGTGATAATGTACAAGTGTATGTATACGCAGATGACATTGCGTTTTCGCATCTATAGACATACATTTACTCCATTCAACGTTGCAATCATTTTAGCAACATTAGACTCCTGGTTTGAAGATATTCGAATGCAATAAATTTACCAAAAGTGCCATAATTGTTTTTCCTGTACATATGCCTGTTAATATTCTCTTCACTATCGGCAAGAAAGAATTCCCCAAGTGGACTGTTAAATATCTGGAGTAATATATGATGAAAAACTGAGCTGGCGTGCCACATTGAACCTGTTAAAGCTAAGGCTACACGCGCTGTCGGAATGATAACTAAATTGGTCGGCTCCGTTCCGGGCTACGCAGAGATACTCTGATCATGATTTACGTATGTACGTTCGCCGATTCTTGATTTGGTTGCGTGCTTTTTTCTGGTGGGCCAGCATACAAGATTAATCCTTGGTTTCTCTTAGAGCGCCAAGCTCTTGGAGTTGTCTTGGTGTTCCTAAATTTACAGTAATAGAGTGTTGTACAAGAACTCGGGTACCCACTCTTGCTTGCAGATTCCGTATTTGACAGTTAAAACATATTTAAAATTATAGAAGTACTCCAGCCGGTTGCAATTCGTATTTTGGCTGAATCGAATGCTTTTGTCAATGAGCACTGGTCCCGTCTTCATAAACCTCAGATTTTGTTTGTTCAACACTGCTGGACCCCCTAATGTTAATATCTCCGAAATCATTCCATTAGATAAATCAATATCCAATGTAAAAATAGAATTCGACGACATATTCCCAGCGAATGCGAAACTCTTGCCCTCTAAGTACTTAATTGGCGTATTCGAAGATCACCTCTTACAATTAGGAATTAATAAGTAATTGCAAACAGATGCATCCATGATGATAAGAGAGCAGGTGTGGGTATCTTCTCCCAATCATTATCCGGTCATATTCTACGCCTTCCAGATTATACTCCTATATTTGAAGCGGAGTTATGGCAGTTATTTTAGCCCTTCAAAAACTTCCCAAATCATTCGACAGCTGTTATAGTGACCGTATTTATCGTGTGTTCGTCGTCCTCACTACAACTTCGGAGTCAGTTATTCTAAACACATTCAGGTCATTAATCCCCATAAACATTCGCCTAGTGAGGCTCATATGGGTTCCAGGTCATCGTGGAATATTTGTAAACGAGATGGCTGACTCACTGGCGAGAGTACCTTGAAGGCCCAGTTTTGTCAGTTATGCCTCCTACAGCTTATGTCACAGCGGCGAGGTTCAGAAAATTTTCTCTATTGAAGATTCAGAAAAGATTAAATACCGAATTCAGAATATTCACACTTGCAATTCCGTGGTATAATAAATGGTGTCCCACGCGTAAATTGGAAGTATCCATCACTAAATTAATGTCTATTCCCCGCTTATCTACTTAAACAGGTCTGGTCTGGTCCCATCCCCTTTGTGTCCATCTGTAACGAACCCGAAAATATCGACATTATCTACTAAGATGCCACCGTTTTAAAAACCAAAGGAAAAAATGCTTTGAAATTTTTTAAAAAATTAGGAATACCACTAAGTACTCTAAATATCCTCTCCTTTGGGGCTGCTTCATTGGAATTCAGTAAAAGGAACGTCTGCGGGGCCCTCTGCGAATTCCTGATTGACACGATGAGATTACCTTGCTAATCCTTTGTTTATCAATTTATTGTTTCCATCCCCTTTCCCCGAAAACAAAATCTTATTTATTCGTTATTTCCTTTTCTTGTTCACGAAAATCCACCTTATCTACTTGAAAATGCCACCTTTCCCTTTCCCTGAGTTCTTTGTTAACCCAATGTTCCAATTCACTGTAACCGCCGGCTTCTTGGCCCCCCGGTGTGGGTGTGAGCCAAATGCAAGGAACAAGCAAGCAAGCAAGCACTGAGCCGTGTCCCCAACTGGAAGACAGAAATAAGTGCCTTACTCTTCCTCCAACAATCACTATATAGAGTCAGTCAGTGAGAAGTTAGTCAGCGAAGAAGTTATGACGTTCTAGTGATAGCATCGTTCGCTCGACCGCAGAAGGCGTGTTGTTTGATGATCTAGTGCTGTGAGTAGAGTATCAACAGATGACGCGGCGGGAGCAGGGACAAGTTTTGAAGAGGGTCGCCGAGGAGACATGTGATGACCGACTAGGGAGGAGAACGAACGTCCGCGTGGAGTGAATCGTCATGCCGGTGAATATCAAAGGTGCGTCGCGCAGACCAGCGTAACAAGACCCATACCCTTGACATGCAAACGTTTACGTTTACGTGGGACAAACAGGTCGCTGCCTTAATGTTAGACTTCGAGAACATTTTAATTCTCTGAAAGGCCACTCGGTCTTCATCTAGCAGCCCACTGTAAGAAATGCGGCTGCCTTCGCTCTTTGGTGATACCTCTGTGTTGTTCCGGCATAAGAACCAAAGAGCGCGAGAACTAATTGAGGCTGCGCATATTCAAAAGAATTCTGAGTCCTGCGTCAGTGTTCCCTCTGTCGCCATACATGATAAAGAGTTAAGTTATCTTGGTTTTGTATGACGGGAGCGCCTTGCCTGGTGGCCAAAGTATTCGTTGATTTGGTCCCGTGTGCCTTTTCTCTCCTCTTTTTTTTGCCCTCTCGCGCTTTTTCTGCCCTTTATATTGCCTCGTTCTGCAATAAAACTTCAGTTGATAGTCTGCGCTTTTTGTCCTTTTCTCGCCCTTCGTTCCCGTCCGTTTTTTGCGCAGTTACAATAAGTATGTATCGCGGATACCTGCAAATGGGGACACGTGCGTGTTCACTTTCTCGGGGTACAACCAAAGGCAGAACCGTGGCCTCCGAGATAGCTACGGCAATTGCGGAGGCCACGGGCAAAACAAACATCAATGTGGTCACGACCAACATTATGCGATTTACTTGTATGACGCACGCGTTAGCTAGTTAGAAGCGGAATTCTGAGCCTTCAAAATGTACCTGCGCGATGCTGTGTGGGACGACCAACTCAGATTATAGGATGTCGCGGCGTGCGCAGTGGCGTAGGCAGAAATTTTTTTCGGGGGGAAGGGGGGGGGGGTGGCACCTCCTTCATCCGACAATGGGTCTGGGCAGATAAGTGAGGTCGAATGTGATCTTGTGCTCCGTATCCCATGGGAAAAAAATGGGGGGGGGGCACACCAGGCCCGTGCCCCCCCCCTTGCTACCCCACTGGGCGTGCGTATCACGCGTCATCAGTCTGTCTCTAGCTGCTCACTCCGTGTTACACGGCACGCACCGCGGTCAGAGCCTCTGCTAAGTTTCATAGTCAAAGTTACCACGGTTCTTTTTTGTCCTTTTCTCGCCTTTCGGTTTCTGTCCGTTTTTGCGCAGTTACAATAAGTATGGATCATTACCGACTAGCCAACTTACCACTCTTCTGAACTTCATTCTTGTACATCGGGCTCTTTTCCTTGTGTTAATTTTCCTGTTAATGATCAGGCTGTCTTGACTTCGCTCATCGCCGTCGGTGTTGTGAAGGCTCGCACGGCTTCTTGGTACATCAGACATGGCACGTGCCCAACTGAGCTTCAAGCCTGGTGTGGGTGGTTGCAGCCGTCCCCAGGTAACTCGAGGCGGCTTTGCCGCATTTTGCGCTCGGAGTGGTGGCGTCAGGTCCGGTACTACAAGGATTGCCTGAGTGTATGGTGCAGTGTGAGGAGTGGTACGCCGTCCCACCGGTTCTACAGGAATCGACTCCACAGACATTGGTGTGCTACCGCCGACTCTACTGAGGCGCTCTGGAATATAGTCCGCCCGACGTTGCCTCGTCGTGAAAGGACTTCTGCTACAAACGGACATGTTTTCACGTTGGGGAATGCGCATCTACCGGACCAACACAGGCAGGTTCTTGAGCTAGGACCCAAGTTTGCCTTTGAGCCTCGTTTGTCGAATGTTGACAAGGTCAGTCTGTTGCATGATATTTCCCGCCATGTACCAGAGGTTGAAAAACAGCGGTGTATTAGAGACTGCATGGATGCTATAGGTGGGACGCCAGGCAAGCCAATGATGACTTTCTGGAAAGGGATGGTTGATTTTTAGCTAACAATGCACTTAGATTACTTTTTCTGACAAAGAAGGTCAGTTCGTTGTTTGGCCGGAGGGAATGTATGCGAGAAGGCGTTACAAGCTGTGCGAAAGAATTTCCGGACTACGTCAATTAAGCCAACGGAAAGGAAAAAACAAGCTGTCGCCCTGTGCTGGATGTGAACCTGCAGAAGCTTGTGCAGTCTGTAAAAAAAAGCGAACAAATTGCGCAGCTTGAACTTTTTTACACTGCAAAAACGCACAAGCTTGGGATGCCTTTCCGTGCAATAATCACGGAACGTGACTCGTGGCAGTATTATGTGTCTGGTTTCTGCAGACTTGCCTATCGTCTCTATATATAGATGACCCTTACGTTGTTCCTAACTCGGAAACGGTTGGCAATTCTTGCGAGTTGACAACCCCGTGATTGTGATGCCGTGAGTATTGACGTAGAGGATCTTTTTTATTCTCTCCCCCATAATTTTTTTTATTTTTATTTTATTACAGGATTTCTGCTGGCTTCAAAATGAAGCCATAAGCAGGAGTGGGTAACATATAAATAGCACACTGAACATTTTAACAATATATTACGCACAGAAAATGCCGCGGACACACAGTTTCGAACGCGGTAAAAAAAAAGAAAAATATACAGTGCATGGCATGCAATTGCACATAGCATTATAAAAATGCGTACTAACATCACTTGTGTACTAACAACGCATGAAAGCAAGCAAAGAAAAAAAATCGTGCCAACGTCACAAAACAAAGAGTACAAATATGGCAGGAAGACATGCTATAACTTCTTGAGCTCCGATAAGAATGACGCCACTGTCGCCGCCTCCACAATCCCCCAGGGAGGCGATTCCACTCGCGTACAGTTCGTGGGAAAAAAAGCCCATGTACGAGTTCGTTCTACAAGAAAATTCCTGTAATTTTTTGAGTGAACCGCCCGCGTGGGTCGTCGCACGACTTTTTCTATATACGCACTTGAATCAATGCCAAGCTTATCGTGATAGAGCAGGTACATATATTTAATCTTTCGCGATATCGCCGCAAATGTAAAGCTTCCAAGTTCGCTGTCTGAAGCAAAGCACTGACTGACGTAAGGCGATTGTATGAGCGAAAGATAAATCGAGCAGATTTTCTTTGTAGGTTTTCTAGTTTATCAATATTTTCTTCACCTCTTGACCGCAGTGAAGGAATGTATAACGTGTCACAATGATGAACTTGCCTTCATAGGTTTAAGTGGCATGTCAGTTGATTCCTTCACAGAACTTTTGTTCTTTTACCTGGGGTCTTTATTTGTTGCTTTCCAAGGTGAGGTGTACCTGCAAAAGAAAGGTGTCTCGATTGGGTCTAGGGTGGCACCGGTGCTATCTGATATTTTTCTAAGTAGAGTTGAGCGGGAGCTCCAATCGATTTTACAGGCATCCATAATCAGAGTTTTTCGTTACGTCGACGACTACATTGTTTTTTTCCATAAGGGCACTGAAGATATCTCGGCAGGCATCCTAAGGAGTTTTGAGCAGTGTGGTCTTGGCCTGAAGTTTACTTCGGAATACTTAAAGGACCAATGTATCCAATTTTTGAATCTGCAGCTGCAGTTCTCGTCTACGCATGTGGGTTGGTGCTACGCCCCTAGGTCTGTGAACCTCTGCTAAACTATAAATCGGGTCACGCAAAACTGGTAAAAAATGCCATTGCACTCTCATGTTTTACCTCTGCACTGAAGAAAACCTGCACGCATTTGGTTGAATGCAGTTTTTCTGCGCAGGTGAAAAAACTGCGACAGGCAGGCTTTCCACGGGACGTATTATTAAAGGTCTGCGAGAAGTTGATTAAGAAAATAAAGAGAGGTCCTGGTGATGGTTGTGACTTGGATGACAAGGCGCAGCATAAGAAATTTGCTGTTCTGCCATATGTTCACGGTTTTACCCACCGCCTAAAAAAGGTTGCGTCAAGATATGACGTCCAAGTGGTTATATCTGCCAGGAAGAAGTTGTCCACTTTATGCGCCAAAGTAGACAGACGAATCGCAAATCAGCAAAAATGTTCGGCAAGGTACATGTAATGTTAGTCATGTCAATAATTATGTATCTTGTATCACTGGTGTTGTTTATTCCATACCCTTGACATGCAAACGTATTTACGTGGGACAAACAGGTCGCTGCCTTAATGTTGACTTCGAGAACATTTTAATTCTCTGAAAGGTCACTCCGGTCTTCATCTAGCAGCCCACTGTAAGAAATGCGGCTGCACTCCGCTCTTTGGTGCTACCTCTGTGTTGTTCCGGCATAAGAACCAAAGAGCGCGAGAACTAATTGAGGCTGCGCATATTCAAAAGAATTCTGAGTCCTGCGTCAGTGCTCCTCTGTCGCCATACATGATAAAGAGTTATCTTGGTTTTGTATGACGGGCGTGCCTTGCCTGATGTGGCCAAAGTATTCGTTGATTTGGTCCCGTGTGCCTTTTCTCTCCTCTTTTTTTTTTGCCCTCTCTCGCTTTTTTCTGCCCTTTATGTTGCCTCGTTCTTGCAATAAAACTTCAGTTGATAGTCTGCGCTTGTTTGTCCTTTTCTCGCCCTTCGTGTTCCCGTCCGTTTTTTGCGCAGTTACAATAAGTATGTATCGCGGATACACTGCAAATGGGGACACGTGCGTGTTCACTTTCTCGGGGTACAACCAAAGGCAAAGCCGTGGCCTCCGAGATAGCTACGGCAATCGCGGAGGCCACGGGCAAAACAAACATCAATGTGGTCACTACCAACATTATGCGATTTACTTGTATGACGCACGCGTTAGCTAGCTAGAACCGGAATTCTGAGCCTTCAAAATGTACGTGCGCGATGCTGTGTGGTGACGACCAACTCAGATTATAGGATGTCGCGGCGTGCGCAGTGGCGTAGGCAGAAATGTTTTTCGGGGGGGGGGGGGGGGCACCTCCTTCATCCGACAGTGGGTCTGGGCATATAAGTGAGGTCGAATGTGATCTTGTGCTCTGTATCCCATGGGAAAAAATGGGGGGGGGGGCACACCAGTCCCGTGCCCCCCCCCCTTGCTACCCCACTGGGCGTGCGTATCACGCGTCATCAGTCTGTCTCTAGCTGCCCACTCCGTGTTACACGGCACGCGCCGCGGTCAGAGCCTCTGCTAAGTTTCATAGTCAAAGTTACCACCGTTCTCCGTCAGGGCTACGCAAAACAAAGCAGAGCCACATTATCATACTTTCTCATGCAGCCGGTTGTGGAAAACTTCGCTTAGCCAACACGCTTGCAATGACCCGTATCCAGCGCTCTCACCTTTCTGCTTCGTACCACAACTATGGAAATCGGTAAAACTTAACGTCGTTATTCAGTCCTTTACGTCCGTGGCAACCCGCAACGCAACACTTGCGGTCAGTGGTGAGCAGTATCGAAGCACCGATTGCGGTCAGTGCTGGGCAGTATCGAAGGTACATGTATCTTAGATACTATCTTAGATACTCTTTGAGTAGGTTGCATCTGTATCGCGATACGTCTCGCAAAACGAGTATCTGTATCTGTATTTCCGTATATTCAGCAATGTATCGTGTATCTTAAGATACAAGATACCGCTATAGAAACAGCACCGTGCGAAACAAGAAACGTCGGCTGAACTCCGCTTCTTAAGCTTATACTGCTGCCAGTTAGCCACCAGAATAAAACAAAAATCAACTGGGACATTCTTTTATCTTTCCGCCAGTGCTCCTCACTCTAAAAAAAAAGGGAGCGAAAATGGGGCAACGGGCTTCGTTCCTCCTTCGGAGCCGCGACTTTCTCCTTTGCGGACGATTTACTCGTCGCGCCCTCTTGCGGCAAGCGCTAAAGGAGAAACTTTTCTCCTCAACCACGTGACTTGCGCGCGTGTGCATGCGCACGCCGAGTTAAATCGTGATTCCGTGCTGCAGAGAGCGGCTGCCCTTTCGCGCTCACTCGGCAGCCTCAGACCAGACTATCCAGTGCTACCGATCTCAGCCAGTCGCGTGGAATTACTTGTACCTAGGATTGATGCGAGCAACACACGAGTGACGTTCATTGTTTTTGTTCTCTGTGTTGAGTAACGTGTGTGGCGGTTTTTTTTTCTTTTTTTTATAGGCTCGGCGTGTGCGCGATGCGCCGGATACTTCAGTGTGTCTCGTTTGTTTGTATACGTTTGCGCACGATCTGCTTGTCATAAATACAGTAAGTCTCGCTTCACAAAACAGTCTTGTTTTAATGAATACCTTAGACTGCACACCAATAATTCAACTTTTTTCAGCGTTAACATACTTGGCTAGAGCACGCGTTTTATTTTTCACAGCACTTATAGCACTTATCAATACAACAAGCAATATAAAGCATGAAGGTTAATTTTTACATTTTAGCAAACGTGATACCACTGGACAGTGCACGCGTGAAAGTACGATAACATATAATTGCTGGAGTTTGACGTGTCGAAACCACCGTATGAAGCACGCCGCAGTGGGACTACGGATTAATTTCGATCAACTGGGGTTCTTTAACGTGCACCCGAACATAAGCACATGGGTGTTCTTTGCCTTTCGCCCCCATTGAAATGTGGCCACCGTGGCCGCATTTTAACGTTAACCTGCATCATAATCGCACATATCTGAAAATAAGTCAATGACTTCTGTCAATTAAGCCAAAATTCTCAATCACATGCGTTTTGGAATACGCATGCCATCACTGAGAATTAGGACCGACTTATGCACGCGTGCAGTATGTATCTCT
The DNA here is from genome assembly GCF_013339695.2 of Rhipicephalus sanguineus. NCBI lineage: Eukaryota > Metazoa > Arthropoda > Arachnida > Ixodida > Ixodidae > Rhipicephalus > Rhipicephalus sanguineus. The sequence continues at coordinate 198,360 of NW_023616092.1, forward strand.
CGTTCTCAGGATTTTGCTTTGGCGTGCGAAACTCAACACAAAATGCGCTTCTAATGACAGCTGTGCACAGTGGGTAATCACTAACACTCTCACTCACCTTTGTGAAAAGAGTATTCCAAATCTAACGCAAGACAAACCACCGCCACAACGACAACTACAAAGTTGTCGCACAATGACCACAATTTCACACGCCAGGCGAATACCGTGACGTAACAGTAGCAGAGCAGCATGTAGGTACAGCGTACTGAAATATTACAGAACACGTAGTGTGGGTAGCGTTCTTTTCCATAATTCGCGCGGTGTAGCGCCAGTTTCTCTACCAAGTAATCGAGCTGCCGCGACGCCAAGAGCCACTGACATCGCTCTCGAAAGACCACCGTCCGGTGCGAGGCCATCTTGTATTGTTTCTTCCCACGACCCGCGTTGTAACGTGCGTATACACAAATGAGACGGCCGTACCGCATCAGAAGCATTGTCACTGAAGGGCTAGCAGTTGAAAGAATCCATGGCCCATCGTCATACTTGTGGTCAACGCATGAACAGAATGTGAACAGATGTTAACGCCAAACCACTCAACGAAGTCGACGGAATCTGAACTATGTTGCCGATCTTGCGCCCTCACACAGTAACTATTGAAAATAAAGAAATCAGAGAGAGAAATTTCATCTGTGGCCGCTGTCGGAAGATGGCGCTACTTCAAAATGTCGTTACTTCAAAATGTCGTCGGAATGGTATGAACGGTTCTCATATGGTCGTTTTCGCACTCAATTAATCAGCTCTTTGTAATTATATTGTTCATTATCATGCGGCTTTAGATTAACTGGTGCGCTTGGCTAAGCCATAGCTACTATTTAATAATGTCGGCGTATATTGTGACGCAGCCATGAAATCGTAAAGAGTAGGGGTGTGCGAATATCAAATTTTTCGAATACGAATCGAATACGAATATTCACCTTCGAATATCGAATCGAATATCGAATATCAAAGGAAAAAATGCCTCCACAGTAAGAATATTTTATTTAACATGTAGCTATTTGAAGAAAAAAACATTAACAGCCTGACTGGCAACACAACATACACTGCTATCTCCAGAACACAATGTCCAGGCTAGCACAATGTACATCACAACACAAGCAAATATCACGGCACTATGAAAGTAATAACTACATGTTATCATGAAGAAATATGAACTAGCAGGGACAGTTGGGCGAGTTGGTTGAAGTTCATCTTTAAAAGGCGCGAAAAAAACCACAACGGACAGGTAGAAAGGAGACAGGACGACGCGCTACTAGCAACTGAAGCTTTAATCAGAGCGAAAGAAGATATACACACATTACAAAAAACAAGAAAAAGAACCAGACCACCGCAGAATGAATATGCATATAAAAGATAAAACACAAGGCACGTTTTTTGTCACCAGCTTAAGTTATATCAAGGTAATCTACCTCTCGGCTTGATAGCGCAACGGACGGACAGCTTATACAAGAAGCACCCGATTTAGAAATATAGGCGGCTTCCACAATTTGTATAAGCTGTCCATAAGCTGTCCATAAGCTGTTATACAAGCTGTCCACGGACAGCTTGTATAAGCTGTCTGTCCGTTGCGCTATCAAGCCGAGAGGTAGATTACCTTGATATAACT
>NW_023616093.1:0-40001 GCF_013339695.2 Rhipicephalus sanguineus
AAATCTGGCGAAACGGGGAGCGGCGGCATGAGCAGGTCGTAAGTTTATAGAGGAGGTCGTGAATAAGATATGTGCCACCATACGAAGAAAGAATAAGCAGGGGATAGACAAGAAGTGGACTGACATTTGTTTTGTGAAACATACCAACAAATTTACTGATTGCCGTACGGGTGTGGTGTATAAAATTCCGTTTAGCTGCGGCCGCTTCTACGTAGGGCAGACGGGTCGCTGTGTTAACCAGAGATTAATGGAACATAAGAGATCACTATCCAGAGGCTCACCATCGAATCTATCTTTACATTGTCGAGGGTGTAAGTGCACGCCAAAATTCGATGAATGCGCGATTTTGTACCAGCACAGGAATGAAGAAACATGTTTAATAGTTGCGGCCTGGCGTATCGATAACAATGGTAGTGCATGCGCGAGCCATCCATTGCTTAACCTGCATAAAGAAGAAATCAAGTTTCTGAATAGTTATCTCTCACGTAGACCACCACGCGTGCCAGATTGATAGGTTTGTCTATTGCATGGGCATGCGCAGATAAGTTAAGTTTTCGTGCCTTCTTTCTTTTAAGTTATTGTGCGCCTCTTCAGTTGTTAGTGGACGTTTGTGGTATTCTGACTTCTTTGTTGTGACCGTGTTTGCACGCCCTGTATTTTAGAATGAATACTTATCAATTACCTCAGCCCTTTATTATTCTTGGCCACCATTATGCACTGGTTCAAGATAAGTCAGTGCTGTCACACACTACCAGTAATCGTGTTTGTTTATGGGGAAGTTTAGTTGGAAAGTTAACCTTTAAACGTCAGTGTAGTCGACGTGCCTGGTAAGCCCACGATGCACACACTACTCCATTTACAAAAACATGTTGATCCACCTCATAACGCTTGACTCAAAGTAAAAAAAAATGCAGCATAGACAGCTACTCGCTGACTGCTTCGCATGAAACTGATTCCCACAATGTGTGGGATCTGCCGAATTTTTTTTATATCGACCACCTTTTGCAAAAGCAGTGCACTCCACAGAAAAGCTTTCATTTGCAGTAATAGCATTGTAATTGCTTTTACATGGACTTTGACATTTTACTCAGCAAGTCAGTGATAGCAGTCAAATCGGTAAGATGGACTGGTTGGTTGCTGGATCATGTTCGCTGTGCATATATGAAAAATCAACACAAAAAAAAACAGTAGTAGGCTGGCTGTTCATCGCCTGAATTTAATCCGCAAAAATATAAATATGCACACACCAACATACCATTCTACTTGTGCCAGGTTTTAAAAGCACAGATAACCAGTCAGAACACGAACTGAGATAACCACACCAATGGAAAGATTGTCTATTGTATTGTTTAACCTATGTGGAACAGCGGAACACATACGTCCCACTTTTCGGTTTGCAGGAAAAATTTTCTCCCACATCACCCGTTACAATTAGCGCAACGATAAGTCACTCATATCTACCTAAGTGTTTGTATTCTCGAGGAAAAATCTTTTACTACACTTTCGAAGGGCGGAAGTAGTGTTACAGTGACGTTGAATTTCGATAAATTTTTCATGATAGCTTCTGAATTTTCTTCTTCCAGGTAGAAATAACCTACCAATAAAAATACCAGATAGTTTCCTCTTTTTCTCGTTTTTCAGAGAGATGATTTTAGCTTCCATTCATCACGTGTTTTTGTAAATTTGTGGAATAACATGGCTGATAAATGCAACGAAACAATCCCCTGCGATATTGCCATGCTCATTCCTCGGCGTAATTGCAGATATTGATGAGTGGAAATATTTTTCTTGATATCACATACCTCTTGAAAAGTAGGCGCATATTCAGGGACAACAGCTGTACTAGACAATTTCGACAGCCAAAGCAAGGACAGGCAAATGGACAAAAAAAGATGGTTGGTGCATGCGGTGAAGTAAGCTTTACAGGAACAGACCACTGCGCTATGACGGCTCACAAAAGGCGCAGGTGCAGGTGGTGTTCTACTGCTGGAATGAGATCCCCACAACTTTCCTCCGCACACCTTAACGAGAAGCGATACTCTGCCACTTGCTTCGGCTGTTTCATCCCAAATACCTGTTGATGCAATCTCGAGATGTTGCTTTCATGAGGCAGTAGGACAGTGTTTTCCCACTTTTTGAAAACACTGATGAGTCAGTGGAACATATATGTCCCACTTTTTTTCAGTAAACTACTGGCTTGATTTTGATGAAATGTGTTTTATACTATTTCTTTGTAGCTTGTATGAATATACCACAGCCGGTTTTCATATGATCGTGTCAAAAATGTAGGCAAACCTACAAAACGTTAAAACAAACCCTGTTTTTCTCGTTAAACGTGGATTTATATTTTTATTTCTTCACTCAAAATTACTTTTGGCTCCTCTCGTGGCAAAAAAGTGAAGATGCACTTGTTGGCGATCATGTGTCCATTTACTTGCGTGCGCCATCAATTGTCTTTACACATATTAGCATTTAAATGCAACACACTTCTTATTTTAATCTTTTCTAGGTAAAAACATACAGCTACGCTTCGTTTTTACTGAGCAGAGCGGTGGCGCCACCTTCGCTTGACGTATGATCCGATGCTCATGAGCGGCAACATGAACCTTGTTAGTTGAGGGTCTAGTGGCACCTGCCGACGAGTTGGAGAGGTGCGCTCCAGCAACTCGTTGCTGGAGCTGATCGCAGAGTTCGCGAGTCGCGCTAGTTCCTTCATGAGGTCAAAGTGCATAAAGTCATAGTTCACACTAGTAAGCTTTGCAGCGCAGAGGCAAATTTGCGAGTTCGTTATTTTTGTTTAGATTTAGTGCATGTTCTCTGGTTCGCACATTAACACAGCGCCCAGTCTGTCCGACATAACACTTGCCACACATGTGTGGTGTTGGAGCTGAAATGAAAGGACGTTTCAGCTGCTGCCCCTGCCTGATGCCTGGCCTGTTTCACCCGATCAAGTGGAGGAGGACTACTATGCTTTGCACAAGGTGAGCGATGTGGGGGATAGCCTTGCGTCACATCTCTTAATGTACTATATGGCCTAAGTACTGGCTGGTAGTTTTTCATAGCAGATCTCGCATGTTGAGTGCCCTGGGAAAAGCCAGCCAAGGATCCTGTAGGTACACACTGCATCTTCCTTGCTGGATCCGAGACACTGCACCTCTCGTTTAAACAAAGTGATCTGTGTATTGTGATGCAGGATTGCTTTAAAGGCCTCTTTTGTTATATTTAATATTCCCCGAGACATTGTCACGATAACTACCATTTCATAGCATGCACAAAAGATTAATTAATTTTCATGTATAATCAAAGATTACAACGCATTGGCTGCTTGTGTCTTCATAAGCGGTAATGTGAGTGTTTTCCAATGTGTAGTCGAGTCTATTATTGATATATAGTTATTGTGCCTTTCTTTTAGTTGGTTATCGTAATCTTTCGTTCCCACTGTTAGTGTCATGCATTCATATATAATATATGAATTGATTCTGTGCATGTGTGATTACATATATTAAAATTTTTGTATGTACTACCGCTGTGCTAACATGCAATGTAATGTAAACTTTTAAATGCGAAGCATCTTATGGCGGACTTCAATGTGGTGGTGGTGGTGGTGGTGGTTGTGGTAGTAGTAGTAATGTGCGGCGGGACCACCCTTACTGCGCATGCGCAGTAAGGGTGGTCCCGAGGAAATGTGTGGACTCTCTCCACACATCTCTCCACACTCCCCCTCTCCACTCCCTCTCTGAAACGCGGGCTCAACATGCCGAAACGCTGTTTCGCATCGCCTCATGGTCCCCTTTAGCGGGAAATGGTGTATTTGTTTAACGTAAACCCCCACCTGTTTGGTCTTCTCAACTGCAGTAGTTTCTAAATAAATTAGTAAATTTGTATATATATATATCTGCTCATCGTCAGCCTATCCTCTGGAGCAGGGGTCGGCAACCTTTTGAGGCGGAGGGCCGAGTTGCGTGAAGCCGACTTGTCGGTGGGGGCCGCATAGTGGGGTGGGGGTGCGCTTTGCTGGCAAGGAGAAAAAATTGCGCAAATGGACAACAATGTAAAGAAACTGGAACAGAAATATAGCAATGATGTTTATTTTCAGCACACATGTCACAAAGTTGCAATTTACAAACAAGTTACCAGTAAAAACGCCATTTGAGGTCAAAATTGAGATGTTGGCCTTCAGATAATTAGGAGAGCGGAGGTTGCATAATACTGCCACAGGTTGCCGACTCCTGCTCTGGAGGATGATGGCCTCTCCCAGTGATCTGTGATAACCTTGTTCTGTGCAAGCTGATTTCAGTTTATGCTTGCAAATTTCTCAATTTTGCTACACCTCACCCTTTGCCTTCTCATCCCTTTGTGTCGCTCCAGTTGACCATCACTTATCTGTCCTTCTCATGGTCGATTCCACGAAAGATCGAAAAAGGGTGTATATTTGATGTTTCCGATATTCCTGATAATTTTGTGTGTTGTGCACATATGATTGCACAGCACGAAATCGCAGTTCGTTTTCAAATAAAAATTTTTTTCAACACAGCAAAATTCGACAAGTGTCGCCGGTTGACGACGACCATTTTACGAAGAATGCGTTTTCGTAACTTCGGAACCATGCTGGCAGCTACTCAAGCTATATATTACAAATATCTTTCTTTTTGGCGGAAGTAGAAGTAAAGAGGAAATAGCTCTTATCCTTTCATGGAATTCTGAGTAAATTATGTATTTTTAAAAATTCACGAAAAACGCTGCGTTTTTGAAAATCAGTCAAATTTGGGACGCTATGGTTACTTCTGTGAACATCTTAGCTTGTTCATATTTGCAGTATGAATAGGCCTTTATGTGAATAATGAACCTCTGCATTTGTATTTCTCTAATAATATTCAAAGTAGTAAATTTTCATGCTCGAAACACCAAAAAGAGAAAAGTGCTCCTCCATTCAAAAATCTATAATAAAAAAAACCCAATCTGAATTTTGTTCAAAGTCTCCCAAAATGTTCTCAAAGGACTGCAGAATGATATTATGAAAAAACATGTTGCATCATTTTTATTAGAACAAAAGCAGAAAATGTCAAACATTGTGTTTCCAGAGCGTGGTGGCCACTGCGTAAAGGACATCTCTAGTAACAAGAAAATACAGTAACACGTCTTTTTTCTTCTCTGAGCTTCGCTAAACAGCAGTAATGATCTATTGTTGGAAAGTGGGAATTGTTTTGTAAAAAAAAAAAAAAGATCGTTCCAATTAAATGCATTTGCGACACCACTTACATTCCTCGTCGACGGGCAGCACGGACATTTTCATTCCTCTGGATAATTTTTTTTAGTAAATGCGCTTATATAAAAGTAACGAAGCTAAACGCGAAATATGTGTAGCTGAGTCGATCATGCATTGTAAGAATGTGAGAAATCGCAAATGGCGGCAGTGGTGAACGGCGAGTACCGCAGTGCAACCTAAGCACAGCAGCCACACATTGTTTGCCAGGCTTTGTCGCTATGCACGAGGAAAAGCTGGGGGGTCGATTGCGTTGGTTACACGATACATTTTTCACCGCTCGTCGCTCTACCGCCCGGTCTCTGGATCCGCACAGTGCGGATCGTGTCGTGTGGCCCGCGCTACAAGCACTCGTGTAAACGGAGTAGCATGCGTTAGGCGGACAGGTGCAAAGGGCGGCGCGATGGACGCCCGCCTGAGCAGACGACAGCAACGAGTACGGCTGTGCCAGTCAGCCAAACACCACCTGAGATAGAAGTTAAGCATCCAAATTGTGCTTCACTTTGATGCGATCACTATCCTACGCTCTGAAGGTGGCTATGGGTAGGGGTTATAGCCATGGCCGAGATTTTGTACGGACTGCCTCATGGTGCACAAAAAGAAAATTCCGTTGCAGCAGAATTTTCGTTACGTAGAAGATATCGGATCGAGACTCTTTTGCGGAGGGTCATGAAGCAGGATGCGCGCTCAATTCAAGAGGGAAACCAGATCTGCCAGCACTCCTTCAAGAGAAAGAAGGATATGCAAAACAAAGCAGATGCAATGCAAACAAAACGTGTTTTGTCCGTGGCCAGAACTGCTGCCACCAATCTTCACGTAATCGATTCTTTTTAAACTCTGCATTGATCACATAAGGTTTGACAACGTACACATTTGGGCCAACAAGAACCACACCTCTTGGCGACCGCTCTCCAGAAATTCATTTCCATTCATGAATAGACCTTGGCTTTTATACCAATCTCTCAATTCTGGCACAGCACATCATCATAAGAGACGCATGGAGGGAATGCGTTCTTTAGCACTCAAGATATGAATTATACTCAACTGAAATAGATGAAAGAAAAGGAGGCTACAACTCAAAGTGCATACTGTGGACTGAGGGATGTCTAACACTGGCGTGAAGTCGCAAACCACGCGAATGCATTTAATTGGAACGGTCTTTTTCTTTACAAAATAGTTCCCGATTTCCGACCATAGATCATTACTGTTGTTCAGCGAAGCTCAGAAAAGAAAAAAGACGTGTTACTGTATTTTCTTGTTACTAGAGATGTCCTTTGCGCAGTAGCCACCAAGCTCTGGAAACACAATGTTTGACATTTTCTGCTTTTGTTGTAATAAAAATGATGCAACATGTTTTTTCATAATATCATCCTGCAGTCCTTTGAGAACATTTTGGGGGACTTTGCACAAAATTGAGATTGGGTTTTTTTTTATTATAGATTTTTGAATGGAGGAGCACTTTTCTCTTTTTGGTGTTTCGAGCATGAAAATTTACTACTTTGAAAATTATTAGAGAAATACAAATGCAGAGGTTCATTATTCACATAAAGGCCTATTCATACTGCAATTATGAACAAGCTAAGATGTTCACAGAAGTAGCCATCGCGTCCCAAATTTGACGGATTTTCAAAAACGCAGCGTTTTTCGTGAATTTTTAAAAATACATAATTTACTCAGAATTCCATGAAATGATAAGAGCTATTTCCTCTTTACTTCTACTTCCGCCAAAAAGAAAGATATTTGTAATATATAGCTTCAGTGGCTGCCAGCATGATTGCGAATTTACGAAAACGCACTCTTCGTAAAATGGTCCTCGTCAACCGGCGACACTTGTCGAATTTTCCTGTGTTGAAAAAAATTTTTATTTGAAAACGAACTGCGATTTCGTGCTGTGCAGTCATATGTGCACAACATGCAAAATTATCAGGAAAATCGGAAACATCAAATATACACCCTTTTTCGATCTTTCGTGGAATCGACCTTCTCATGACATAACTTTGCCTGAACTAGTTTATTTCTCTTAATGTCAGCTAGGTTATGGACTACTCCTGTTTGCCCTCCAATCCACTTTTTTTTTAATTTCTTCCCATCTTTTAATGTTGTGCCTGACATTTTTCGCTACATTGCATGCTGTGTGGTTCTGAACTCCTCAGGTTTTGATGTTATTCTCAAATTGTCTGCTCTATATGTAAGAACGGGAAAAATGCATTGGTTCTACATTTTCCGTTTTGTGACAGTGGTAAGGGACAGTCATGAGTTGAGAATCCCTGCTCTATGTGAATTTTTTTTACAGGAGTAGGCTCCTCTGTTAGTATTTGACTAAGCTGTACATACTCTTCTGCAGATACTAGGGTTTACTTGTCTATCATAAATTTTTATTGTTTTGCCAAGCCACTTGGTATGTTCTTTGTGTTCTGTATATTACGCAATCTCAAAATACTTCTTTCGCCGGACCACTGGACAGTTTCTTTGTCTTCTGTGTATTCTTCCATCACAAACAATTTTTTCCTAGACCACTTGGTGTTTTCTAAAACTCCTGTGTATTCGTCTATTACGAACACTTTGCGATACCACTGGGCATTTTGTCTTCTCTATATTCTATCACCAACTCATTCTTTTGTCAGACCGCTGGGTATTTTCTGTGTCTCCTGTATATTCTTCTGTCTGAAACCATACCAGACCACTGGGCATATTTTTGTCTTATGTATATTCTATCAGAAATTCTCATTCTTTTGCCAGACCACCTGATTTTTTTGTATCCTGTATATTCTGTCACAAACTCCCATTCCATAGCCAGACCACTTGGTATTTTATGAGTGTCCTGTATAATCTATCACAAACTCTTTCTTTTGCCAGACCGCTGGGTGTTTTAGCCTCTTGTTTATTGTTGTTCTGTATATTGTTCTATCACAAACTCATTCTTTTTCTGAACCACTTGGTATTTCATAAGTCTCCTGTATAATCTATCACAGACTCTCATTCTTTAGTCAGACTGCTGGTTTTTTTTGTATCTCCTGTTTATTGTTGTTCTCTCTCAAACGCCTTTCGCAAGACCAATGGGCATTTTCTTTGTCTTCTGTATATTCCTCTATCACAAACTCATTCTTTTGCCGGACCACTTGGTATTTTCTGAGACTCCTGTGTATTGTATCACAAACTGTCATTCTATTGCCAGACCACTCGGTATTTTCTTTGTTGTCTGTTTAGTCTTTTATCACAAACTCAGATCATCTGTGATTCCATCATCGCCAGCTGCTTTTCCATGCGGCGTATCGTCAATGGCCTTTTTAACCTCGTCGGTAGTTACATACGAAACTGCTGTATCTTGCTCGATCAGGTTGTCAACCTTTCAGAGACATTTCGTTTGATATGCATGTTGGCAGGTTGTGAGAGTGCATGTGTAGTTGAGAGATGCAATGACGTCTCGTCAGTTGCAAGCATAGGTCGGCAAAAAGTGTGGAGCTCACTCAAATGCACTCATGAAATATATTTTGCCTTTAGGGTTCCATCGGAGTCAGACTCCCCAAAATTTTCATCATCCGGACTCACTCGGACTCAGACTCACTGAAATTTTTCTCAACCGGACTCACTCGGACTCAAGCTCACCAAAACATTGCTCAGTCGGGCTCACTCAGACTGACTCATGGCTCAGTCTGAGTCTGAGTGAATTGGAGTGAGTCGACTCACGAGTCCACTAGCGTATATTTAAAGGGACCCTGAAACGGTTTTTCGAAGTCTTGTCAGCGTTTAGGCAAGACCATCCCTAAATCATTCGCACCAGAAATTAAGCGATGCATCCTGTACCAAGGCCACTACGGACAATTATATATGTACCCTCCTCCTCACCCTGCCTTGCACCCTCAACTCAGACACGGTGCCATCGCTGGCGATCGCAGCGCTGTCATAAGCGCACTCTACAGTTTGAGCTTCGCCCAGTCATGGCCTCCGATATTGCGCGCCGACAGGTTACGCGCAATCTAGGTTACGCGCAATCTCAGTGTGCCCGGCAGCACGCCGCTCGCGGAGTGGTTAATATTTGCTCCGACAGGTGTCGCCACACTACCAGTCGATCTTATTTTATTCTCCTGTATGGCGACAACCTGCAAAAGCATGCGGACAAACAAAAAGAGCTCGAGAACGATCACCAATAAGTGTAAACCCTGGCAATGTGGTTGTGTCTTCAGGGGTGAAGTTACAGCCGCAGACATGTGGATCGTGGCGTTGAACGGATAGCGAGAGCGCGATGCTCATTGCAGCGACGAGCTGAAAGGATTCCGCTCGCCAGATGCCTCACAAATATTGCACGATGTCGCAGCTACAAGTCACCAGTTGCTAGATATATCGTACACAACACGGCTAGGGCAATTCATTTTGTCCAAGAAAAGAAACCTCGAGATAAACACTCTCGCTCAGCTCACGTCAACACAGAGCACGTTGTAACACAGGCAGACGACGCTCGTTGCCCACAGGAGGTTCAGTGACGTGGACTGGACATATTCAATCAGATCAGCCGCCTGCGTGACGTCGCGCTTCCAGTGCAACACGCACTGGAAGTGGGCGGCGATCACAGCTGAGCCGCTGTGATCGGTGGTGATTCGCAGTTTTTGAGCCGTGTAATAAATTACACAGTTTACACACATAGCTTAAATTGGTCTGTAAATGATCCTTATGACTTGCTCTACCGGCCCAATGTGTTCGTACAAAATCGTCAAAACCGTTTCAGGGTCCCTTTAACTTTTTCGACCCTAGTGTGAAAGCTTTTTAGCATCAACTTCTCATATAATAGACCTTTTTCAAGCACACGAGCGCCACCAACGGTCGCGCAAGTGCTTATGGGAAAAGTGCTTATGGAAAAGCGAGCCTCGCGCTTCGGCCTTCCACTTGTGCCGTGCTAGCACTTCTCAGATCAAGTGGATTTAGCAAGGGGCAACATATTACTGCGTAATTCAATCATGAACTTTTTTGTTTAGCTGGGATTACCTGTATGATTTTTGTCCAGTGTTTCCGTGTGCCACTGTTGGACCAACTAAGCTTCTCAGAAGTGCCATTTTACAGCGAAAGCGGTTATGAGATCACAACACGGGCCGTTTTTGGCGCCGTAGTTGTCTGCCGCCACCGCCGGTGTCCGTAACCACTATCGCTCGAAATAAGAAAAAAAAAAAACGAAATAAGAAAAAAAATTCCAGGACGGAACGAGTTTCGAACCTGGGCCCTCTGCGTGGGAGCCCAGTGTTCTACCTCAGAGCCATGCCGGTGCTTGAAACTGCTTTGCAAAAAGACCCCATACAGGCTTCATGTCGGGAAGGAACCACATACACATATGTAATGTAGCGTAGTAGAAGAGTAAAACATCAACCAAGCGTCACACAATGCCAATTCTGTAACCATGCGCGTCACACAATGCGAATTGCGCAACGAGTGGGTTGTTGAATGCTTCCAATCCATTACAAAGGGTTCTACCATGATTCATCATCGTCATCAGCAACAGCATCAACAAAGTGCACATAATGCCTTAGAGGTGCTTAGCGGGTACCACGGTTCTCCACAGAATGACGAAAAATTGCATAGTGGCTGCTTCCCTACTTCACAAAAATTATGATGATTTGTAGCGTAGTGGGTTCCACGCAAGTTCACTTCTATTGGTTGCCAAGGAAGCCCATAACGCTCCCATGATCCATTTTCTGAGGGTCTCAATAAAGTTAATTCCCTCCATCTCTCCCTTTCTCACGTTAAAGTATGTCATAAAGCGTGGTGGGAGAGTTAAATAACGACCGGGAGTCACGCAGTGCGAATTTCGTAACTAGTGGGTCGTGTAAAGATTCCAAGCCATTACAAAGGACTCAGCCATAATTCTTCATCAGCTGTCGAACCAACAAAGTGCACATAATGTCTCAAAGATGGTACCTCGCTTCTCCGCAGAATTACGAATAATGTCGTGGTGGGTGCTTCCCAACTTCACAAAAATTATGATTTCTGCTGTAGTGGGTACTTTGCTAGTGTACTTTTATTAATAGCCACAAGAAAGTTTATAATGGGCTCTAGAAATGCCGCTCTTCTAGCTTTCGCTGTGACTGTGCTGCGCTTTCCGCGCAGGCCTGGTGTTTTTTTTCCTTTTTGGCGTCAGCACGTCCTACGACATAAATTAAAGAAAGATACAACTCAGTTTCCTCGATGAATTTCAGGAGTGGGCTATGCAATTCGCGAATGCATTTGGAATCGATGTTCATTGACACTTTCTATGAGCATAAGGTGAGATTCTGATGTTTAAAGAGTATACAAGCGGGTATAGTCGGCATTTAGTAAAATTGGATGGAGGGTCGATCCAGAATTTAGGTTCCCAAAGTGCTCCACCAGCACAGGAAGGTGCGAGGCGAAATCCGCCAACACCGATGTGTGCGGCTGTTCCCCCACTCTCGATTCTGCCCGGCCGCGCTTCGCTGCGCCGCTTAATATTGCCTCAGCAGCCATCCGATATGGATGTGCCCATTGTTGCTCCCGCCAAGTGCGAGATTCGTTTTGTAATTTGCTTTTTGCACGTGAATATCCATCGTCAGTTGACTGGGGTGTATCGGGACAAATGTATGTTCGTTCAACACATCCAAAAGATGTGCAGGGAGTCTAGTGCCGGTCGGAAGGACGTCTACGATGGAGAAGCCACTGGAAGACCGTCCGTTGTGGAGGTAACCGTCGGGTTGGTGGCGGAGTTCTACGACATTGGAATACTGAAATTGGGGCACCGTCTACAAAAGCTCGTAGAAAAAGATGGCAATTATGTCGAAAAATAGAGCAAAGTGTCTTCTTTCCGACGATGTACGTTGCTGTGAGAATAAACTGTGTTGTCTGTTTGTAACAATGATGGGAACCTTATTTCTGGATCTACCCTGGTGCGTTCACTACACAGCATGCCCATCGCTCGCACCGTAGGTACAAACGATAAGCGTGTACCACCCTTCCTTGACACTAACTGTAATTTTACAAACAACAGTTGTGTTTTCGCGTGTTGGCTCATAGGTAGCCACATCATAGATATGTATAGTCGTGAGCAATATGAGATGGAACACCTAAGTTGCATTTTAAAACTCACAGCGGTTAAATGCAGTTGGCAAGCGCAGAAGTGTTCCTGACACTAAATACTCAATCGCAAAGGTATATCTTGCAATTCCATACGTCACATTCATATCAGTATTATGAGTAATTATCGAATAAACGTGAATTCGGTGTTCCAGCTCATATTACTCACGATAATACGTATTGCTTTCCGCAAGTGATAACGCGCACGCTGCCTAACTGGCACAGCCTATATACATTCGCTCAGGGATACGTGCACTGACTGCGTTATTTCGTTCACATTTTATGCGTAGAAATAACTTGCGGGGGTGTTCGGATAATTGTAGTATTTACGATTTAAGAAGATTCAACAAGCGGTGGCGCATTCTTTTCGTTTCGGGCTCCCACATCGGCAACGATAAGCGGCCGACCGGACAGCAGGCTCGCTCGACGTGTACACTTTTCCCATAGTGCTTTGCGGGCCCGCGGCACATTGTGGGATTACTTGATAAAGGTCTCTTGGTGCTCTACTTGGCGCGTTTTGATCTGGTACCTTCAAATACGAGTTACTGATGGTTACAATCGAGTAAGCACATTTTTATTGAAAGAGATGACTTGCACGAGATATCTTTATCAAGAACTTCCCATGAAAGATATCGCTGGAGGAAGAACAAACCCCCCTCTGCAACTCACGCCTCGGATCAATCGATATTGAGATGGCGTGTTAACGATAGTGCTTTTAAGTATGTGTGAGTAGACGCGTATAAAAGCGAGTCGTGATAAGGCTGACAGTAATGCTGAAGGTTAGTAGATAGGACCATAGGTCGGCAAAAAGATGTGGAGCTCACTCAGACTGACTCATGAAGTATATTAGGGACGAAGCTCCTTATAGCGAGACCTGGTCGGTTGTCGATCGTCGATCCATCCGGCGTACCCCGTAGTGTTCCCTTATCGTACAATAGAGGGCGCTGTGCCATAGAGATGCATGCAAACTGCAGTTGGGTGACGATATACTAGATGTCGCTGTACGCATTCTCTGTCATCTCCGTTTCTCGTCTCGTTTCCGAGAGGGCGCTGTCCCTAGACATGCGTACAATATGGCGGTTGGGTGAAGGTATGCTAGATGCCGTAGGCGATGCAGCTGCTCTCCGATTGGCTGCTGCGCGGGCTGCGCGGGGATCTCTCATTCCCCGGATCGTCGCCGTACGAGTGCGCTTGCCGGATCGTGCTGCTTGGCGGACCATGGACGACGAGGAGCGCCGGGTGCAAAAGGCCGCTGTGGCTCGTGCTCATCGGCAGGATCCCCAGGTGCGAGCTCGAGAGGCCGCCGCGAAGGGAGCGTGGCGTCAGGCAGATCTCGAGGCGGTGCGCGCCCGCAACGCCGCCGCCAAGCGCGCGCGGCGTCAGGCGGATCCCGGGACGGTGCGCGCCAAGGAGGCCGCTGCAAAACTTGCGCAGCGAGAAGCGTACCCGGAGACATCGAGGGCTCGTGCTACGGCTGCAAAACGTGCGCAGCGAGAAGCGGACCCGGGACTGCGAGAGCGGGAAACGGCTGCGAAACATGCGCAGCGAGATTACTGCTGGGCGAAACCACTGATGATTTCACGGTGTAACCATGATTGCTTCAGGAGCTTCGCTCCAAACTCTTCATCATTCACTCCTTGGATATGCTGTGATTTTTTTTGCCCTCAGGGCTCACTCAGACTCAGACTTACCAAAATTTTCCTCATCCGGACTCACTCGGACTCGGACTCATGAAAATATTACGCAGCCTGACTCACTCAGACTCACGGCTCAGTCTGTCTGAGTGAGTCTACTCATGAGTGAGCTTGCCGACCTGTGGTTGCAAGTGATAGTGTCATTTGACATAGCGACAGTGATCAGGTTATTACCCCTTGAAACACTTTTTGTGTGATATGAATATCGGTAGTTTAGAAAAGTGCATGCTTGGGTGAGAAAGTGGTGACTTCGGTGACTCAATAGTGATCATGTCACTTGACATAGTTAAAGTGATCAGGCTGTTAACCTTTTAAAGATATTTCTTTTGATATGCATGTCGGTAAACATTGAGAGGGCATGCATAGTTGAGTGGTGTGGTGACATCTCGGGAGTCGCTAGTGATAATGTCACTCGACATAGTAACAGTTAACAGGTTATTACCCCTTGCAAGACTTTTCGTTTGATATTATCGGTAGGTTACAAAAGTGCATGCATGGGTAAGAAGCGTGGTGACATTGCAGTAGTCAGAAGTGATAACACATCACATATGAAAGAAGGGCATTTTTTGAAGGATCGTTTCTTTGTTTGACACAACCTTAATGAAAACCAGCAGATAATGAAGCCAAGCAAGGTATAGGGGACGTTAATTGTACTGTTTTAAGTAGTGTAGTAATTGGGATATAGATGTTAAGGACCAAACCTGCAACCTTTGGATTGCATGCCCGATGCTTTTACCACTTGAGCCTGTCCACATTACAGGGTATTTATGTGCAAGCAAACCTGGGAGTGTTATTCAGTGCCAATCGTAGGAATGACGGCAAGTGTGGAATACTCTTTTTTTCCAGCTGGAAAAAAAGACGCTGCTACATGATGCTGCTATGCGACGCTGCGACATGACGTCATGTAGCGTGTAGTACGTGATTCTTTAACGAGTGGACAGCTGACCAATAAGCCCTCGGGGCTTATTGTTTGGCATCGGCTGCCACATTCCCATTGCTTTGCGTGACATTAATTCCACAATTCATGGGATCTGCTAGAATTTTACTTAATAATTTTAAAATGGATAGAACTGCTACTTGCGCTTAAAGGAGCAAAATGAGGCAGGTTGTTTTTCAAGCTGTCTAAAGAGCCTTTATGCCCATACAAAAGGGGCAAATGGGAAGCAAAAAGAAAATATACAACGCAAAGCATATGAGCCAACACTACTTTTTTTAAAAGCAATTCTCACATGCTGCTTGTCAGCTCACGAGTCTCGTGTACGGCGGCAATGCAAGCAGGACACACAGCAGCTCGTGTCATATCGTCCTTTGTGGCCACCATGCAAAGGCAACGCAATGCATTGAAAAAGGCAGTCGCTTCCAAGAACATCCTTCCAAGCCGAAGGGGTATTGTTTTATCTCAGTTCGCCAAAAGGGGTGGTTTACTTAGCCAGTTTTGCGCCTGACAAAAAGGTACAAGTGAGGGCTGCTTTGCTGGAGTGACGGTCGCCTTAGCAGCTTAATTTCCACGTGTTGAAGAATCACTGTCAAGAAGCTGGAGGGGGTCCCACCCCTTGGATCCACCACTGGTTGCAAGAGTGATTGCATAGTTCAGAGGCCTGGGGACGTCACATAAGTCACTAGTGATCACATCGTTTGAATGACTTACGGTGACGGCTTATTATCCCAAGGAAGGCATTTTGTTTGATACGAATGCCACCAAAGTGCACGTGGGAATGAGAATGAGTGTGAATAAGGTAACGTTACTCACTATTGATCATGTGCTGAATGAAACCTCATTGGTCACATGGTGATTACATAAAGTGCATTGATAGGAGTCAGCTTGCATCCACATCCCTCGTCCTTATTGGTTTCACAGATGCGTCTTCGGGGGAACTCTGAGTGGGCACCACCAAGGGAACAAATCATCTTCAGCATGCAGCCAGAACTGAGGTAAGCATTGCAATTCTTTGATGTCAGTAGCCTTTTAACATTGTGCACTTTGCATTTACCTAACCTTCAGCCATTTCTCTGGTGAATTTGAACAGACCTGGTGTGAACACATGTCCGCAGGTCGAATAGAATGATGGCTGCAGGTACTTTTAGTGTAGCTTAAAGCACCGATAGAATAACTTCTAACTGCACACCCCTGTCGCTGTTGTTCTTGCTGTATTTATGTGTCCATCATTTACTCTACACAACGTGCATATAAGAAATGGGGGCTAGAAAAATGTTAGAGGGCCCATTTAAGAATGCTTACACTAGCTACGAAAAACTCACGCGTGTGTCTCACTTGTCCCTGTTTATTTTGCGCAGTTTTTCGTAGTAATGGAGTACCAACTCGCCCTTACACTAGCATCAGCTTACATGCTTGCAACTAGAAGCAGTACTAAGAAAAGCCTTCCTTATGCATTACTATAATGAAGCCAAGGAAAGCATGACAAGCATTGTTTGAAGTTTTAATTGAATTTTGGATTATGGGAAAATGTGAAGTGTGCAAAAAAAAAAGAAAAGCTTACTATTTGTGGGGACTGAAACTTAGTCTTCAAATGTGGCCAGTTTGGTCCCTACTGGCAGCGAGATTTTTTTTGTCCGCTGTAACTCATTTTTTTCTTCATATTATAAATTCCCTAACCTCAGTTAAAAACTACAACATGGCAACTGTGGCTACGATGCCAGGCCTTTTTGTCTGGTGGAAGCCATGCATCACCCTTTCCAATCGTGGAGACCTGCATCCAGGCACCACTCGCAACACGGCACGCTAGCTTACGTTACTGCGCCATGCCTGTCCTCATAAGCCGCCAGTGACAGCCCCCTCTCCACATGAGCTCGCTTATGTCTGGTGCTGACTCACTGCATGAGATGCACTCAGGGCAGCACACGGGTTCACGCGCTGCGTTAGCAGGCGCTTCTCGTATGTGTGCTCGACTACTCCCTTTTGTGTGATAATTGTAGTGCTGCCGGCAAGTGTACTCTATCAGTCTTGCGAAGTTACCCTGTATGGCCCACAATCACATGATTGTTGCACTGTGCTGCATCTTGGGTTAATAAACCCATGTTTGTTGGCATCCTGCCTTGAGGGCTTTTTCTGCACCATGTCGGAGAGTAGATGATCCCAATCGAAGTGTCTTTGTGCACTGTGGCGGTGGAGTATGTCTCATCTTTTCTCGGCTCGTAGGGTAAGCTTCGCGCATATTGCTATGGTATGAGCCGGGGCATGATATGAGTCACGAGAGAAGAAGAAGAAGAGGTCGCCGGTTCGCTCTATGGACGCCATCACCACCTATTATGACCTGACCTCATCTGTAAATAAACACAGTTCACCTCAATCGAACCGTAACAGTTTTGTGGTGGAGGTGCGGGGCATCCAATCAAGCAACACGGTTCTGCAACCGCCTGATCTACGCTGAAGCCGCCACATTGCTGGACTGCCCCCATTACCGCTGGAGCTCGAGATGTCTCGCGGTGAAGACGGAACCCGGAACCCCGCAGCTGCAGCCACAACACCAGTTCCAGCAGCACCTTTACTACCTGCTTCAGCCGCAGCTGGCCCTTGGCAGCCTCAGCACCTGATAGAGCCTCGTGCTTTCGGAAGAAAATCTTGCGAGGACGTGGATGAGTGGCTCATACCATGACCCGGCTCATACCGTAGCAATATATATGCATAAGTTCAGAATAACAGAGAGCTGACCTAGTTGGTAGGTAGTCATGTTAAAGAAACGGGTGTGCAAACACGCACGCGAGAGAAAAGTCAAGACACCACGAACACCTATCAATCGGCATTAGTCAGCGTTTGTGGTGTCTTGACTTCTTTCTCATGTCCGTGTATGCACGCCCTATCTCTTTAACATGCATAAGTTGATGTTCCTTGGATCCGGTGATTAATAAGCAATATGAAGGGCAGGCGCACATACAAAAACAGATATTTACATTTATTCAATATTTCGACCAAAGACTGGTCGTTTTCAAGAGTTCAGCTAGTCGACGGGTACAATAGCTGGATTTATACACATTCGCTCTTGAGAGGTGCAAGGAATATGTGCTATTACATTAACAACAAATTGGCCCTTGCAGCAAGAGGCAGAAAAGAAAATCCAGCAAGAAGGCAGTAATACTAGATGCAAAGCATCTTATGGCAGAGTTCAAACCGGTGGTGGTGGTGTGCGGCGTGACCACTCCTACTGCGCATGCGCAAACCCTCTCCACACGCCTACTCTCCACTTCCCCTCCCCCTATCCGCTCCCCCTCCCCTCTCCACTTCCCCTCTCCCATCCCCCTCTCCACTCACCTCCCCTCCCCCTCTGAAACACGGGCTCAACATGCAGAAATTCCCTCCTGCGCAACGCTGCAATGAGCGCATGCGCGTTGCGCTCTCCTCTCCTACGCTGCCCCCCTCTCGCGCGCCTGTCGACCGCATTCTCTGCTCGCCCTGTGAGAATTAACGGCCAGGCTAGAGGGAAGACACGACGCGCGTAGCGTTCCTCTTCGCGTTCCACGACGCGAGGTCGGTAGCATGACCAACAAACGCCAACGGACGCGATCGTGCAAGTGCTCCGGCTTCGCATCGCCTCGTGGTCCCCTTTAGCGGGAGATGGTGTAATTTCTTTTATTCTTTTTGCTGCTGTTTGTCTTTGTGAGGGCAAAAAGACCAGTCCTCGGTCAAAATGTCAAACAAATGTAAATTAGATCCATATTCACGATATTTTCTCCCCCTTATGGCCCGCTCACGCTAGCGGCAAGCCTGCCGCAACGGCGCGGTGCCGCAGAACGTCGGCCGTCGCCGCACGCGCGAGAGCCGTCCAACTTGCACGGCAAGCTTCGTCGGCGAGCCTCCGAAATAAAAAATTACACCATCTCCCGCTAAAGGGGACCATGAGGCGGTGCGATGCCGGGCACTTGCACGATCGGGTTCCGTTGGCGTTCGCTGGGCATGCTACCGACCTCGCGTCGTGGAACGTAAAGAGTAACACTACACGCGTCGTGTCTTAATTCCCTCTAGCCTGGCCGTTAATTCTCACAGGGCGTGCAGGGAACGTCGACAGGCGCGCGCGAGAGAGGCAGCGTAGGAGAGGAGAGAGAGGGGGAGGAGACGCGCATGCGCTGGCCCTCATCGCGGCGCTGCGCAGGAGAGAATTTCGGCATGTCGAGCCCGCATTTCAGAGGAGCCAACCGAGGCGAGCGCTGGACTGAACGCGCGCAGCGCTCTGCCATTTGAAGGAGAGGAGACTAGAGGAGGAGAGTAGCGTATGCGCCGTGAGAGCAGAAGCGAGAACGCAGGAGAAGCGCAAGCAGGTGCTGGTAGAGAAGTGGAGAGAGTAACGCGCAGCTGTTGGAGAGAGGGAAGGAGGAGAGTCGCGCATGCGTAGTGTGAATGCGGACTACAACGCTGCATGCGGATGACCACGCCGCGTTACATACCCCCGAGCATGGAGAAAGGAATACTAAGGAGAGGCCCTGACGGCACATTTGTGAAGCCTCTACATCGCAAACACCCGCATCGCTTCCTAGTGAAGGCGCAGCGAAACATTTCGTGATTTCCGTTGCGACGTTTGCAAGCGCATGCGCGCATCACGAAACTTTGCAGCCTTTTTAGGGGCGAAGCTCCTCATAGTCTAACCTTGTCACGCGTCCGGCGTAACCGGCAGTATCTCCCATCACCGATCCTGTGCAAACTGCCCACTACTTCGTCTTTGCTAACATGCCACTATGATCCATCACTGATCCATTACTTCATCGACCATAAAGCCGTTATAATGAAGGGGGAACGGAAGCCACCTTTGCAAACTGCCCACTACTTCGTCTTTGCAAACATCTCACTACGACCAATCACCGATCCATCACTTCACCGACCATAAAGCCGTTATAATGAAGGGGGAACGGAAGCTACGTCTGGCTACCAGATACGATTAATAAAATTTCTTGTTTAAATATATACAGTGTTTGTCACGTCTTTGATGATGTTTGGGCTATCGCTTTGATTACTGCTGGGCGAAACCACTGAAGATTTCACGGTGTAACCATGATTGCTTCAGGAGCTTCGCCCAAGTTCTTCATCATTCACCCGTGGATATGCTGTGAATATTTTTGTTTGTTTTCCGCCGTGCAAGCGGTGTAGTCGATTCACGCATGCTGATCTTTCTGTGTGTTCTTAGGAAAGCTACGCAATGCCAGCTGTTGCGTATACCCGGTGCAAATCGCGTGCACTGCGGACAGTACCGGGTGTGACTTTTCATGTGTACGTATACGTTCGCTTCATTGCTGATCACTAAGACATAGTATTTGCGTGCGAAGCTCTCGGGTGTGCGCTCTGTTGCTTGTTACTCATTCTGTCAACTCAGAACTCATGTGAAATTTTGTTTTTGGCGTCTGACGCGCGTACATAACATGCGCTGAATGCATCGTACTTTTTAGAGGCTGTGTCGTTCAACGAAAGGGCAAGAAACTTTTGTTGTTATTATCGGACTACGTGATGTATGTGTTGTTCGGTGTGCGCTCGCTGCGTGCTTGTGTTGTGTGCGCACTGGAATTACAAACTTTACGTGCACGATCGCCTATACAATACAGCGGTGCCCTCTTTTCGACGTGAAGTTACGTCAACTATAGGTTGGCGTTGCGCCGAATAGCTACTGCTCTCATTCTATATACACGAGCAAAGAACCGCTAATCGGGCAATAGATCGGGAAATCGGGCTACGAGAAAGGAAAAGAAAGATCTAACGCCCAGCAGAACGCGTAAGTCACTGCTAGGTGAGTTCGCATACGGTGATGGAGGAGCTGAATGTTTTTGATTACGGCATGTAACGGTACTTTCTCTACTGTTGCACAAAAATGCTCCACGAAGAATTTCAGCACGCAGTGCTCGGGCCTGCCACGCACGAACAGCCTGGTAAACGTCTGCCTGCCACGTTTTACTACGTGCGAACCGCACAATACGCGCTAAGTTTACGCCGGGACTACAAATCTGAGCAGAAGCGAACCACCGCGGAGAGCACGCAGCGGGGTGTCTGCTGTTTTGTTTGCCCCATACCGGTTTGTTTGCCCCATAAATCTGACGTCACTTCCGCCGCACTTTTCGCAATGCATTGGGATACCATAGGGCCTCTCCTGAGTTTTCCTTCCTCCATGCCCCCGAGCAAGAGATACTTTGCATCTAAAACATGGCCGCACTGCCCAAAGCGGTTGTCGTCCACCTCGAATCTTTCAAGTGGCCGCCGTGTGCTCTGTAGCGTGTAAGCTCCGAACTGATGCTTCCATTTGCTTTAGATTCATGTCCTTAAGCTTCGACCGCAAAGTATTCGTGCCAATGCGCATTTTCCGGGTCCGAACAGCACCTCCAGTGGAGAACGCTGAAATCGAAACTGGTGGCCCTTGGCCTCCGAGATTGTCCAACGAGCGCCGGTAGACAATCTCGGAGGACAGCATTCGCGCCTTTCTTAGGGGGAAAATTTTGCAAGTTAGTGACACCAGATGTCACTTGGTCCGCACCTGTTAGAGTATTGGTGGCAGAAAACTAGAGAGAAAGGACAAAAATAAATATTAGAAAAAAATTAGGACATTCTGCCGTAAAGGGCAGAGAACGGAGCTGAAAACTTAAGCTTTTTTTCTTCTGGAGTAAAATACTTTTAATTGAAGTAAAGACACTAGGCCAACGCTAAGAAAAAAAAGAGTAAAGTTTTTTTTTTTTTTTTGTCGAGCGTGGTGGCACACTTGTCACCGCCCCGTTATAAAGGGGACGCTCATAGCATCCATCCACCCATCGTCGCGTTTCAGCCACCAAAAACCATGGCGCGTGCCTCGTAGACGCCGGCGCGCATGCGCACACTACCTACCCGGAAAAGGTCCATTCGGCGTTGTTTTTGAGAGCCGTAGTCAAATAATCGATGCTGTAGGCTTAGCGAGTCGAGCTGGGAGCTTCTGAATGCTCGGAGGACATAGATTACGCTTTTGTTAGTTGTTTCTGATCCTCCACAGCTGGCGCCACTTGACCTGGCGCCAACTTGGGGACAGTTTATTTGGTCGTACGCGACGCTTTTTTAAATGCCGGAGAGACTAAAACGCTCTATTGACTGCTGGAACCATAGAGTTTCATACAATAACCTAGAGAGGAAACTGGCGCTGCGATCGTTCAACCACCATGGGAATGATGGGAAGTACAGGCTTCGGATTGGATTTTGTTAGCTAGCGAACTGTCTACGGATCTTTTATTACAGTTTCAGTTTCGTTTTTAGCGAGGCGTGGGCAGTGGGGTGCGTTAAAAAGCACTCAAGCAGTGCCTTTGTTGTTCAAAGAGGCTGAAGACCGCTAGGTTTCTTAGTCTGCTGCGACGTTGCAGCTTTACAGGTTGTATTTGGCAGTTTTAGTGAAACGTCGTGCACTCACCGCTGCGCATAGATGTAGCGTCCCATGCCAGTGCACGAAATCGCATAGAGTTCACGTTTTGTTATAAGCGCTACTTGTCAAAACTCTTTCAAATCGACTGAAAAACGACGGCGAAGCTAAGTAGACGCACCGTCACGCTCCTCTGACTCGAGCTCACAACAAAACGAGGGATGCGTTGGGGGCAGATCACCTGGACAGACGCATCTGGCGTCGCAGCAGATGATACGTTAAGTGTTTTTCACTCAATACGGTACTGTTATTTCCATAAATAGGTAATGCGTACTTTCGAGGGTAAGACAAGCGCTTTTGTTTGAAGTGTTGTAAAAAAAATAATTCATTATTTTGTGATGCCAAATATGGAGCACAATTGCAGAGCAATGCATACCCTGGTGGTTGAATTTGTCCAGGTTTCACTTCCATCTCACGGCCACGCAAACTTTTTGCAATAAGTTTTACGTACAAAAGAATGAAGCAAGTTTTAATTGGAAATAACTTCATATCGCTTTGTTTTACACTCGGCAAACAAGTGTCGCGAATCTCAAGAACGCAATCCATCCGAAGCAGATCCGAAGCCTGTACTTCCCATGATTCCCATGGTGGTTGAAGCGCCGCTCAAGGATTCCGCGTAGACACTAGCGCCAGATTCCCCTCTAGGTATTATTGTAAGAAACTCTATGGCTGGAACCATGCCTGGCAACGACACGGACGACATCAGCACTTCTAGCGTGAAAAACGCGGAGCAAAAAGCAAGCAGCTCGAAGCGTCCCGCGGCAGACGCAGACGACGCGGAAAGCCGAAAGCGGACGACGCGGAAAGCCGTAGTCATTGGCCACGTTGCTCTCCGGCAGACGGTGAATGGCCCGAAAATAGGTCTCGGACCTCGGACCTATTCTCCGAACGGCAAAGAACGGCTGACGTGCGCGAACGAAACCGTTTGCGTACGGCAGCCTGAGAATGTCAAACGGCAAACGGCGAGCTGCCGTGCCGCTAGCATGAGAGGGCCCTTGAAGTAAGGGCTCAGTACTGCAAAATAATAGCATTTTGTAAATTCACGTACGCTATTCATAGTATGGATGGATGGAAAAGTCTTATTTCGTATCCGGCATGTTTGTGGGTTGGGATGCCAAGCAAATTTTTGAGACCAACAGGTACAGTAGCTTTTTTGTAGGAGTTCATCCAAATCCCTTTTTCGTACAATTAGCAAAAAGTAGTTCTGGCTCAGTGGAGACTTGCGAATATTTTTGACACAGGCAACTTTTTAATTTTCGTGAAACTAACATCGGTGTTGTCCTGGAGACTTGGACAGCAAAATATATTTTTCCTGCAACATTTAAGGGGGCCGCCGTGCATTTACCGACATTCTTATTTGAACGCACCCAGTACCATCTTGGAATACAGATCTCGAATGCCTTACAGATTTTGCTCGCAGAACACCGAAAATTGTCATGGGTGACTTGTGCTAAGTTTAGGGTGCGATCACTATGCGGACAAAAATGTCGAACTTTGGCAACAAGTTTCTGGTGCAGGCATGTAGAGATCGGGCTGCTAAGCAGAATCGGATGGAATTCAAGCAGGCCAGTGTTGCATGGTTGGGGTGTGGAGCGGGACAAGGGCAAGTGCTTTCCCGGAACGGAGTGGGAAATTAGCAGTGAGATTGGAGGGGCCAGTTCTCTTCGAGTAATGGGTATAGCACAACGGAGGCGTTGTCAGGTGATATAAATATTCGTTTCTCAACAGTTTCGGGAGGGGTCCTCCCTTCGTCAGGGGATGAGTCGTCGAATTTCGAACTTGCCTCTTGCCGCGTCCCTCTCGCCTTCAAAGATATTTCAGAGAGAGAAAAATAGGAAAATGAAAGAAAGGGAAAAAAAGCCAGAAAAAAACGAAATAAAAATAAATCTAGACATCTATGCCTGCCAAACCACAGCTTTGAAAATATTAGCATAACTGTTAATTGCACAGTCCGGTTTCCGAAACATGCACCAGCGCTAACAACAGCGTGAGACATACTTTATTTTCAAATTTAGAACATTAATAGCCGGCATCAACGAGGACCCTGGAAGACTCTCCTGCCTCCGAGAGATAAGCCAATATGATGCTTGTTTCTTGATTGGCTCGTACATATGCATTGTCTTTTTCTTTCTTTTTTTTTCACTCGTGCAATGTGAAGTGCTTATGCTCCCCTACTACTTGAAGGCTATTCACAAGGAACTTTCGGCCATGCACAGCTTTCTTTCGTTTCTTTTCTGTTTGTTCTAACTTTGTCAGTTTTTCTCTTTCTTTCGTTTTTCCTATTTTTCTCTCACTCTCTCTGAAATATCTGAAGGCGAGAGGGACACGGCAAGAGGAAAAGTTCGAACTTCAACGTTAGTTTAACTCATCCTCTGACGAAGGGAGGACTCCTTCCGAAACAGGTTAAGAAATAATTATTTATATCACGGTTGACAACGCATCCGTTGTGTTACACGCACGCGCGCGCGCGCACACACACACACACACACACACACACACACACACACACACACACACACACACACACACACACACACACACACAAACACACACACACACACACACACACACACACACACACACACACACACACACTAGTGGCGTAACTAGATAGGACAGCGGCCGTGGCAAATATATTTCCGCGCCCTTCATGATGGTAATGATAGTGATTAATAAGAATATATTATTATTATTATTATTATTATTATTATTATTATTATTATTATTATTATTATTATTATTATTATTATTATTTATGTGGAAGAAAAAGCCATCTGGCTGTTCTAGGCAAGCGAATGAGCGGTATCTTTATTGATTGTTGACTACAGTGGACTAAAGCCGTCTTGCACATCCACGCATCGTACGACACACCAGAAGTCCACAAGGTTCGAAAAAATGTGAAGGAAGAAATGGACCTTGCCGGTGTCCTGTTGTTGTCTCGCTTTGCACGAAAAGTTCGTAAAGTACATACAACCACACAAAAGAGATCAACGAAGTAGGCATGTAAACGGTTCTGATTGGACATAAAACAGCGCGCTTAGACAGGACAGGAAGTTACAACGCTGTGTCTGTGTGCTTCTTGTAACTTTCTGTCCTGTCTAAGCGCGCTGTTTTATGTTCAAGGTGTACCAACTGGCCCGCAAACTATCATTGTTACAGTTAAGGTTCTGATTACTTTTGGCTACATCACAAATGTATTGTTCAAAATTATTTATTGCGTACATCAAATGTGCATACTATGCCTAGAATGTTTTTATCATTGCTAATGATGCATTCAAAAATTCGTTCTGGCAAACCTTAGTGTCCCATATATTATTGGCTTTTGCGGCGACAGTGCTCATTTTGATTGTGAACAGTGGCTGCCACGAAAAACGCGTTCTTTATATATATTTGTGCGAGCGGAGAGCGACAGCTCTAAGAAAGGAGCTGTCGCGCTCCTGTCACACATTTCCGCAGTGGGCTGCAGTCTAGAACAGGGGTCTCAAACACGCGGCCCACGGACCTCTCGCTAGCGAACAGCGGCCGGCACGTGACTGTCTTCATCGCGTGTTTTTTAAAATTATTTTCTTCTCAATAAGTGCGGTCAGGAGCTACATAGGCATGACTTGCCTAAAACATTTTCTTCTTGAGGGAACCCCTGCGATCAACATGTGTTGATACATAACCGTGAAACAAAACTCTATATTTCAGAATCGTCGTCTAGATTTTAGTCATTTTGGAGGTGGATATATGTTGTTGGAATCGGGGCGCCAAATCGCCTTCAGAAATGACCCATATATGAGATAGGGGAAAGGTATTTCAAATGGCAACGTTATCCATTTGAAACATTAGCCTTTTTTGTGTGTGTTTTGTGCCTCATCCAGAGTCTATATCGACCAGATGACGCTGATACCATCTCATGTAGCCACCGTAACCCGTTTACATGAAACATCAAACGCAAAATATTGAGCTCTATTAGCAGAAAATGAAGTGTCAATGTAGCTTGCCGTCTCACTGAAGCCGACAATGAAGTCGATGTTCGTGATCCGCCTTCTCCCCCGAGGTATAGTGGGTAAAACATGAGCGTATAGATATTTTTCTGGTGTAACTTTCCTGCTTGGGCGTCCGATAAGCGCTGTCAGTTAGGAACCTTAAAGGTACGCTAACGAGAAATATGAAGTTGAGGTGGAATGAGCAGGCGCATTGAAGAATGCGTGCAGGTTGGGTGTGAAAAGATAAGTTATTAGTGGAGATTAGGCCATAAGCGAAGACCGAATATCTCTTACTCAATTTCTCTTGCCCCATACTCAGTGCTGAAGCGATGTCGTCACGAATCTGATTGCTCTCAGCGAACTAGAAAGCTCCATCACACGTCATCACGCGTCACACACGTCACCGCTGCTTGGCCGCGGTGCAGTGAAGCCGCGGCTTTCGTGATTGCCGCGATGGATATGGCTGCAGACTTTGAACCTCGCAGTGAAGACCTCAACATGGAAGCAGGATTGCATTTCAGTCAGTCTTCAATGATCCTCCGTGCTCTCGCGGCGGCGGCGGCTGCGGCAGCTCTTTCTGCGTACGAAGCCTGGCTCCAACCGACGGAAAGCGAAGCGTCGTTTTTGTCGGCGGCATGCGAGGCGTCCGATTGCCAAATACTGCTTATGTGCTCGCGTGTTTAATTTTTCGTTTTTATTAATGGCGTTTTACTTTTGGAGAACTCGAGCAGAGGTGCCATGCCGCGAAGAGAGCCGCGGCAGAGCAGGGCCATGCAGGGTCACTCAATACGCCCGTGGAATGCGGCACGCATCCCAAGAGCAAGAGGGAGGGTACATTGAGAAGAAATGTACCATAAGGTCAAAACCATCGAAGCCCCATAGTTCTATGCGGGACAGCGGCAGAACACGTGCGAAATCCGACGCAGAATTGCTGCGAGGTTCGCTCGCACAAACTACGTAAACATCACTGGGGTCAGACCACACTTGGCTGCTGTTATTCCCACCGCGCTCACCGGCAGAAGCAAAATAACAAAACGAAAAGAATGAGAAAGATATCAAGATCAACAGCTCTCAGCAAATCACGGCCGGACTGCGTTTGTGATCATTACGAGAAACGTGTAGGGGCGTTATACATGTATATAACCGCAATTTTCTCGCTTGTTAAAGCTGTGTTCACAGTAATAGTGGCACGATTGTGATCGTAATAGGATAATTTGCCATTGCAGTTCTAGCTCCTGTATCTCTTTGGTGCTATTGTGCACGAGGACCGCCACTGGAGACAAGGGCGCTGCAGTCGACATGCTACGACATCAGGCTCACGTGATGTCACCTTGCTTCAAGGAAACCTTGCTCTAAAGACGGGAAGCCGGCGGTCCAGGCCCGTTTTTTTCTTTGAGTTTCCTCCTTAAGTCAGCCTCGTTTAACAACCAGGTCATGTGCACTGGCGTCTAGAAAAAAACAAGAGCTTGGAAAGCGTGACCAATGTTTTCAGTGATGCTGTGTGGCACAATTAGTGCACCGCGCATGCAAAAAAAGCAGGGTGTAACTTCACATTTACAGTTTTACTTCAAGGATAACGAACATCACGGCGCATGGCTGATAAATCTAGCTATACGGTCTTTTGGCGTTCCACGTCTCGGTAATGCAGAGAACGTCCACCGCAGTAAGTATGGGGTCCCGTTCCACATTGTCTACGTGGGCATGCAAAGATCGAACGTTGAGGAGGGCAATGGTAAACTCGTTTGTAGAGTCAACGTCTTCTTGCGGGGCTCGGAGGTACCGCTGCGTCAACGTGCGTAGTCGATGTTGGCCTAGACGTTGAAATTCGTTCAGCATTGCCCTATCCTCGTTCTTGTCTTTATGGTAGAACCTGTGGTCGCCTTTAGCATTGGTAAGATGTAGGTTATTTAGGTTTGTGCATCTGCTGAGTGACACGTATACTAACTTCTGAGGGTGTGTTTTATTATACTCGTATACTATAGACGAGTACGTTCCACCCTGTGACTTGTGAACGGTAATTGAACTGGCCTGAACGAGGGGGAACTGCCTTCGTTTGCAATCAACGCGCCAAGAGGGAGCCTCATGGCGCGTTACTTCTGAAATGTTGTCTTTGGGCGTCGTTGAAAACACGAGACGTAGTAAAGAAGAAAGAACGCCACACAGGCGAACACGCACGAGAGTCTCACTCGTCAACGTCGTCTTCTTCTACTGCATACCAGAATGCGCGCTTCTCACGAACTAGAGGTGGCTACTACAAACGAACAAACGGAGGATGGACAGACCCGCGGCATAAGGAGCTTCGCCCCCTAAAAATTATTGCCCGGATTCGAACCTTCGACGCGACGTCCACGCGCGACACATGTTGCCACTGCTTTACCGATTCGACCACAACGCCAGCCGAGCCAGCGGTGATATAATTGGTCTTATCAAGGTACTACGATGAAAGATGCAAGCCAAAGACACGACTGCGTTGTAGAAAACCTCAATTTGGAACGTGTTTTTATTCACGCCAAAGCATGATCGCAGGCTCAAATGAAAGCTGTGTCTTCATACTACTTAGATCTCTGGGAACGAGTCTACTGATTGTAAGCGGCAAACTTAAAGCGTCTATTCGTTTCAGGTTCGGCTTAAAACAGTATTTAAGACCTAAGGCTAGGGTTTTGCACTGACTATCATGTAAGGCAGCTCCTCCAAGGACTAGCAAGTTATTTTGCGGCGAAACAGTAGAAATAATCTGCTTACATGGTTGAAGTTCTCGAAGTTTTACCCTCCGTATGGATTCCGCATGCTGGTTATACCCTCATCCAGTCGGCGTACATCTGCTTCTGGCGGCGATCGTCACGCGAAGTCGAGCAACGGACCTTGAGGCATTCCTGGTAAAGTCTCACTTGACGCCATGATTCCGCGGTCAATATGGCACATATCCTCCTGGCATGTCCGGTAGACGGTTGCAGAAAGCCGCACACAAGTTGAACTTCAACTGGGCAAACTCTATTCTTATAAAACCATGAAAAGGTCCGAGCACGCAACATGCAAATAGCAATTAAAGAAGCCAAAGACGCAGGATTGTTCAGATAAGTAGGAGTACATGGAAAAGCGTTCAGAGTACTAGAAATGAAGCTTAGAATAACAGAGAGCTGAGCTAGTTGGTTAGTATTCATTCTAAAAAGACGCGTGCAAACACGGACACAAGGAAGAAGTCAGGACACCACAAACGCTGACTAACAACTGAAGAGGCGCACAACGGCGGAAAAGAAAAAAAGGCACGAAAACTTATTTGCGCATGCCCATGCAACAGGCGAATCTATCAATCCGGCACGCGTGGTGGTCTACTTGGAAGATAACTGTTAAGGCATTTGATTTCATCTTGCTGAACGTTTAAAGAAGTCCATTGTGTTAAGCCCGAGCATGGTTGCAGAAAGCGATAGGAAGAAACGTGTCTTAGGTATACCGTACATTCATTGCGTATCTCACAGGTTAAAGAAAGTAGGAAGTAGATACGGCGTTAATGTTGTTTTCACAGCTGCCAATAAGCTAGGTAAGATATGTGCCGCTGTGCAGAGGAAGAATGAGCGAGTAATAGACATAAAGCGAGCCGATATGTGTTTCGCAATGCACACCAACAAATTCACTGATTGCCGTACAAGTGTGGTGTAAAGGTCCCTTTCAGCTGCGGCCGCTTCTACGTAGGACAGACGGGCCGATGCATTAACCAGAGATTGTTGGAACATAAGAGATCGCTAACAGGGGGCTCACGTTCTAATCGATCTTTACATTGTCTAGATTGTAAGTGCACGCCCAAATTCGATGAATGCGCAGTGTTGTACCAGCATAGAAATGAAGAAACGCGCCTGATGATTGAAGCATGGCATATCGAGAATAGTGGTAGCGCATGCGTGAGCCAACCGTCGATTAACTTGCATAATAATGAAATCAAATGCCTTTACAGTTATCTTCCACGTAGACCGCCACGCGTGCCGGATTGATAGGTTCGCCTGCTGCATGGGCATGCGCAGGTAAGTTTTCGTGCCTTTTTTCTTTTCCGCCGTTGTGCGTCTCTTCAGTTGTTAGTCGGCGTTTGTGGTGTCCTGACTTCTTTCTTGTGTCCGTGTTTGCACGCCCTGTCTTTTTAGAATAAAAAGGAGTTGGCAGAAGTTTTTATGGACATCATTCCACATACATATGGGGCTAAAGTCTGGAACATGGTCAGGAGGGTAGCAGGACGACAAACATATTCACTCCCTCTAGTTAGCACACAAGGCGATATCTTGGAAGACCAGGCGAAACTCCTTGGCGCACACTTCAAGGTGTCCAGCTCGTCGCACTATACCGAAGCTTTCCAATGATTCAAACAACAATCGAAAAACAGAAACTAGAGCGCAAATCCACAAAACATGAGGCATACAATGAACCTTTCTGCTTAGCTGAGCTACAGGCATCGCTAAACTGCTGCAATAAATCCGCCCGAGGCTCTGACCGTGTAGTGTATGAAATGTTGAAACACCTGCCCTCTGAAACTCAGAAAGCCCTTCTTTCCCTGTATAATGCTGTTTGATATTCTGCTTAGAACAACAGAGAGCTGAGCTTGTTGGTAAGTATTCATTCTAAAAAGACGGCGTGCAAACACGGACACAAATAAAAAACACGGTTGATCCCTCCGTCATAGGAATCGGAATAACACGAAAGTAAAACGTGCCCTTATAGAAGTTACAGAATGTTTACTGTACATTGATATAAGAGAGTTTGCACAATGTATATTGATGTCTGGCAGCTATAGCACCGTTTAACGTGGATGCACCCATTTTGATGCTTGGTGGTACATCTCCATGCCGACGACTAACGTTCATGTTCAATGATTAAACAAACCCCTGTGGTAGCTGTAGTAGTTAGCAGTGAAAGCGTAATCATAGAACGAGTTGTGATAGCCAGAAGAGAGTCGCATATTGGTCGTAGAACTTGGCCGCCATCCTGCGGCACGTTAAGATGTGATTGAACACCACGGCCGCACTAGAGGGAAATGCAAAGCGCGTCGTACCGCCCCGGTAGCCCGGCTATTCGCCTCGTGCATCGGTATGGTGGCGATGGTCGCCCGTTCGATTCCGCGCGTCGGAAAGAATTTCTTAATTATTTTTCTTTGTGGCCTTTCTATATATATACATACTTATACATATACGGTGAATGACGGCGACGGGGACGGACATTTTCCAGCCGAGACTGTCCATATAATTGCTATCGCAATAAAAAAAAAACGCTGTGTGAATGTTTGTTGGTCATTTGCTAAAGTACTTTCACGCATTATTATGCAGCTGTGTGACGGCTGTTAAAACGTTCAGCAAGTTAGATTTTGGTTTTCTTGGCCTAGTTAAGTGCTACGAGTGTTGGGCGAAGATAAAATCGCGTGTCTTTTGTGCGTTTCTTAAGCAGGCATACCGCCGTAATAGTCATTGTTGTTGTACTGTTTGGTGTGTTCAATAAAACAAGAATGCTGTTTTGTACTGCAACAGTTTTTATTTCATCTGTGTTAACAGATCACGCAAACAACTTGGACACATGCACGTAAGAAACGTACGCAGTGCATCGCGCGCACGCATAAAAAAACGGGCCTGTCATTTTAAAACAAATAATATAGAACAATCGACGTAACAGACGGCATGGTTGTCTAGTGGAGCAGCGTCGGCAGTACAAATATCAAACCAGAATGAAACATGAATAGAAAAAATTTGCAGTGGCTTAGCTCGGCTATGCCAGGATATACGTAGCGTTAGCAAAGGTTCAGCTGATTATTCTGAGCTTTCCAGATTTCCGCAGCACGTTTAGCTTTCCGCAGCACGTTTAGCGTTCCCCTGTTCATTCTTCTTACGCTGAAGCGCTAATTGCCAGGCAACTATTTCGGGATCCGTTGACATAAGCTTCTCGGCTCTTCTGCGCCGTTGAGCAGCATGTGCGCTCTCCTTCTCCATGGCGTTACCCACCTGCAAACGCCAGTCAGAGGCGCTATCAAGCGGCACCAGCGCACTGTCAGACGGCGACTGCACAGCGAAGGCGAATACACCATCTCCCGCTTAAGGGGACCATGAGTAGATGCGAAGCCGGAGCACTTGCACGATCGCGTTCCGTTGGCGTTCGTTGGGCATGCTACCGAGCTCGCGTCGTGGAACGCGAAGAGCTACGCTACGCGCGTCGTATCTTCCATCTAGCCTGGCCGTTAATTCTCACAGGGCGAGCGGGGAACGCGGTCGACAGGCGGGCGAGAGAAAGCAGCGTAGGAGAGGAGAGAGAAGAGGAGGGGACGCGCATGCGCTCGAGCTCATCGCCGCGTTGCGCAGGAGAGAATTTCGGCATGTCTAGCCCGCGTTTCAGAGGAAGAGTGGAAAGGGGAAGGGGAGAAGGAAGGTGGAGAGGGGAAGGGAGAGGGAAGGTGGAGAGGGGAAGGGAGAGGGTGAGTGGAGAGGGGAATGGGAGAAGGTGTGTGGAGAGGGTATGCGCATGCGCTGTAAGTGTGGTCACGCCGCACACCACCACCGGATTGAGCTCCGCCTTAAGATACTTCGCATCTAATAGCTGCGCACGCCATGGCTACGACGTCACCCCTCTCGAATGCGCAGAGCAGCAGCGGTGAGTCGCGCGCGCATGCGCAGCACGGCTCATGATGACCCCCGCGAAACCTGCTCTGGCTAGGCAAGTGTAGCTAACGCTACAAAACGGAGAGTAACAGGCACTTTGCCCATGACCTCTATGAGCCGCGCGTACCCACCTATCGCCAACGTTCGCCGTTGGTGGCGCCACCAGTACCACTGAAAGCAGCAGAGCACGAGGCGGATAGCCCGGCCGCAATTTTTCTCGGGGCTAGCGCGTAGGCGGGGAACGCGGTGTTACAGCCAGGTGAGCCAGTTGCGCGTCGCAGAGGTATTTTCGTTTTGATTAGCGTGATGCTATGAGCGAGGCCGACGCTTCTACGACGCTTGCGTTAAGGTCACTACCTCGCGGTGTGTTAAAGGAGCACTGACATCAAATTTACGCATGTCAAGATTTTTGCATCCACGAGTAGTTATCTACCCCCTAGTAGCGATTCGCGACCGAAAATGCCACTGAGGGATGAATAACTATCTGTTTTATTGATTTATATCACCGGTATCTAGCACGATTCAAAACGGCCGGCAAGCCCGCCATTTCTTAGCGCTGGCAGCGCTCCCTCGCGGTCAATTGCAGACCGCGCCCCAGTTTACCACTTGTCCACAGAAAGGAGTGACGTGAGGATCAGCTGCTCAACTAACATTTCGTCTGCTAGGCGCGCGCGTTCAGTCATGCCTTGTCACCAGCATCGGCGCCGTCGCCGTCAAAAGTTTCGACTAGTGCTGAAGACGGCATTCTGGAACTTAAATCACCGCGATACGCGACGTCGCGAATCATTTTCGCTTCGACCCTGTGCAAAACAGCGATTCAAAAATGAAAGCTGTTCCAAGCAGCAACGAGGAGGTGCCCGGGGAGCGAGTTTGTAATATGCAGAGCGCTCAACGCATGGCAACGGCAGCGGCGCGCTATTGGCTGCAGCGCACACAGAGACGCCGCTGCGGAGTTCCGCCTAGCAACGGCCGCGCCGCGCTCTCCTACTCGGGGGGCCTTCCGCGGGAATTTTAAACGGTGAACGCGGCCGCTGGGCCCCGTAGAATTTTCGTCGCCGCTTGTGAAGTGCTACTGCTCTCGCGTTGACCGAATACGCCGTCGTCGCCGTATGGTTCGACTGTGCTTTGTGCATTTTGTTTTGTTATAACGGTGAACACGTTCGCCCATGAACATTTGTGTTGTCGCCACTGTCTTTTGTGCCTTGGCGCTGCAGCAAGACGCGATCGGCCGTTGTGTTCCACTGTGCGTTTCTTTTTTTCTTTTTTTAACAGTGAACACGCTCGCCCTTGAATATCTGTGCTGTCTGCTGGGTCTTTTGAGCCATCGCGTTGTCGCAAGACATAGTCGTTGTTGTGTTGGACTGATTGCTTTTGTTTATTTTTTTAACGCTTAACACGCCTTCACGTGGATATATGTGTTGTCGCCAGTGTTTTTTGTGATCTCGCGTTGTCGCAAGACGTGATCACCGTGGGTTCACAAACACATCGTTGGTTGTAGACTTCGTGAAGTCAACATCAAGGTGTGAAAGGTAATACAAAAATGGTGTTTCATAACTTCAAAAATAACTTGCGGAATCTTCTGTGGTAATTTAACTTCATGCTTTGGGGATAATGTCCAATGATCAGCCGTTCTCAATTAGGTCGTATTATGTGTGCACTTGGCCCCCCTTATACGTGGCGTGCGGTTGGCGAAACAAAATCGAAAAAGTGCCGCAGCCACATAAGTAATTGTGTTCTAGTTATTTTCATATGTTATGGCGTAGGTACCATAGGATGGGAAAATAATGAGAGCAATCAGAGCGCAATGTGAACCAGATCTACATTATGGTTGGATCTCACGAAAGTATTCCACAAACCTGCACATTTCACTTAGGTCACCAACTTAAACCTCACTTAGGTCACCAACTTAAACCTAGGAGAAATATCATACAATTACATCCGATACTTCCTAACGAATAGGAAGGTTACCTTCAACATGGGGGAACTCGAGTCTGAGGTGAGGGGCATGGACAGTTTAGTTACACCTCAGGGCTCCATGATATTGCTCATGCTCTTAATCTCATTATGACAGGATTGTCAGAAAAAACGTGAAGACATCGAAGGAATCAATCGCTCCGTATACACGGATGATGTTGCCATATGGATCTCGCAAGGCAGTGATGGGTAAATAGAACAGAAGTTACAGGAAGTCGTAGATAAAGTGGAAGTCTACCTCACAGGCACTAGGCTTGAAATTTTCACCAGAGAAATCAGAACTTTACAGGCCCATACTTAACAGGAGGTGGCCCAAGAGACAGATGAAGGAGAGAGAGTGCGAGGAGATACAGACTTGCACGAAAAGGTCCCCATCATTGAACAAGTGAGGGTCCTTGTACTCAACATTGAGTCGAAGCGAACTAACAGCAATACTCTTATAAAAATAGTGACTAAGGTCACTAAGGCAACTGGCTGATCAGGAAAATCACAAACAAGTATATCACGGAATGAAGGAGGCTATCATTCTTAGTCTTAAATGGAACAAGACAGAAAAGGACAAAATCAATATTTTCGTAAGGAAAGCTTTTAAGCAGGCCCTAGGCTTGCCCGAAAGCACCAGCATAGAGAGATTAACGCACCTGGGCATGCATAGCACCTTAGAAGGATTGACTGAAGCTCAGTTGGAAAGAATTGACAGCACCGCGACTGACAGAATATAGATAAATTACAAAGAATAACCAGCAAGGACCCAAGGTTGCATCGGCCAGAGATTGGGAGCCAGATTGACATTGCAAATTTAAAAAAGAAATACAAACAAAATTCAATTAGGGCAGTAGAACGAGCACAGCTAATACGACCTCATTGAGACGGCTCATCATTGGACATTATCCCCAAAGCATGAATTTAAATCACCACAGAAGATGCCGCAAGTTAATTTTGAAGTTATGAAACACCATTTTTGTATTACCTTTCACACCTTGCTGTTGACTTCACGAAGTCTACAACCCACGATGTGTTCAAGCCGTAATCTTTTACACAGCTGCAGGCGTCTTGTTCATCAGTGATGTTCGCCCGAACCACGTCGCGAGTTTGTAATATGCAGAGCGCTCAACGCATGGCAACGGCAGCGGCACGTCAACGTCAGGCGATGAACTGTCATTGTCTTCAACGCATTCGATCGCGCGGCGCGCCGGCGTCTCACATGCGCTGCTTTCCGTGGTCATAGCCGTACAACACCGGCGTTGCAGGGCTGCGAAATGCGTTGGCAAGATCAGCCGCGAAAAAAAAAATAATAAGAAAACACAAGGCACACTCGAACCCACGGTGATCACGTCTTGCGACAACCCGAGATCACAAAAAACACTGGCGACAACACATATATTCACGTGAAGGCGTGTTCAGCGTTAAAAAAAAAACAAAAGCAATCAGTCCAACACAACAACGATTATGTCTTGCGACAACGCGATGGCTCAAATGACACAGCAGACAGCACAGATACTCAAGGGCGAGCGTGTTCACTGTTAAAAAAAGAAAAAAAGAAACGCACAGTGGAACACAACGGCCGATCGCGTCTTGCTGCAGCGCCAAGGCACAAAAGACAGTGGCGACAACACAAATGTTCATGGGCGAACGTGTTCACCGTTATAACAAAACAAAATGCACAAAGCACAGTGGAACCATACGGCGACGACGGCGTATTCGGTCAACGCGAGAGCAGTAGCACTTCACAAGCGGCGACGAAAATTCTACGGGGCCCAGCGGCCGCGTTCACCGTTTAAAATTCCCGCGGAAGGCACCCCGAGAAGGAGAGCGCGGCGCGGCCGTTGCTAGGCGGAATTCCGCAGCGGCGTCCCTGTGTGCGCGCAGCCAATAGCGCGCCGCTGCCGTTGCCATGCGTTGAGCGCTCTGCATATTACAAACTCGCGCCCGGGGACGCACGCTTGGGCCATAGTCGCTGGTGTGTCTCAATTAGCTATATCAGAGAATTTTAGCGTGCACAGCATTCCGGTATACGCAAAGGGGTCTATGGAATATCGGCATAGCGAATGCATACCAGCGGAGAAATAGAATACGATAGGTTTCTACAATAACAATTCTGTGCTTGCCAGGTTCTTCTTTGCACCGCCAGATGGCCCCACCTATCCGGCCTGTCACGGTTACGGCTGCAGTAACCCGGTACGCTAGCGCAAGAAAGTCCACGGACGAACTAACATTCACTAATAACGCTACATACGTGTTACTTGTTAGCGATGATATTTATGTATAGGCTGCTCCACTTCAATAGCTTGTGGTCGTGTTGGCGTGTACCGTACGTGTAATGAAACGCCACGCACTTTCCGCTTTTTCCGTGCGCCGACGAGCAGGTACGTACTACGCAGCGGTTCCCCGACATGCTGGCACGTAGTCGCTCCGATTGATCGCACTCGCGCTGAGGAACACACGACAAATCATCGATACGACACGATGAATCGCAGGCACGGATCGGGACAGCGAGGAGAGCCACTGGCTGGGAGTGAGAGCCGGTGAGAGCGTCGCCTGTCGTCGGCGGCACAATAAATACATTCAGTTCGTTGGCGTCATTGTTACTAGCGTATCGTCACTTAGGATGGTATGATCGGAATGTATCACACTTGTTACGTAGCACTAGTGTCGATGTCGCAGCGTGATCAATCTTCCGTTGAGCTTTCATACGCTGTTTGCCCTCGAAATAAAATTACTTCCACGCGACGGACGCCATTCAAATTTGGCCAAGGAGACCTATGCATACCGAGCAATCGAATGAAGGGCACATCTCGACTTTGAAATTTGATGTCAGTGCTCCTTTAAGGCATTGACACTTCTATTGAAAACGCGCCGAATGTCGAACGTGTAACGCGTTGCAGGTACTAATCGCGGAAGCCACAGTAATGATGAATTACTTTACTTTGCCTCTCCCATAGGGCAACACCACCCCGCCGACCGGGAGAGTAGTAGATATAAAAGGCGCGTTTGTAAAGCCTCTAAAGTCTGTGACCGTGGCGCAGTGGATAGCGCGCCCGGCATCTGTTGTTGCGGACCGAGCGGTCGTGTGTTCGATGCCCGTTGACGGAACTTTTTTTCTTTGCCATCTAATCGTGTACACCTTTTCGACGTCATTTCCGGGACGGAAATACGTCACTGAAGTCTTGGTGGACCCCGGCATAAAACACTTAAATGTTAAAAAGAAGTCAGGACACCACAAACGCCGCCGGCGTTCATGGTGTCCTGACTTCTTTCTTATGTCAGTGTTTGCACGCCCTGTCTTTTTTAGATTGGTTTTCTGGCAAGATCGCCTCCACCTGGAAAGTAGCCATTATTATTCAGATTCTAAAACAGGGCAAGGACCCATCCTCAGTTTCCAGTTACTGGCCTATAGCCCTAGCTAGCTGTCTGTGCAAGGTTTTCGAAAAGATGATAAATTGCCGGCCGCTACATTTCCTCGAAGCAAACAAATCACTTTTCGAGAGGGTAGATCTACCTCTGACCATCTGGTACGTATCGAGACACCAATTCGTGATGTTTTTGTCCGTAAGCAATTCTTTCTTTCTGTGTTCCTCGATATGGAAAAGGCCTATGACACAATGTGGCGCTTTGGAATATTGAGAGACCTGTCCCACTTAATTAGGTGTACGAGGTAGGATGCTAACCATAATCGAAATTTATTTGTCCAACTGCACGTCTGAGTGGGAAGTGTTTTGTCCCAAATATTTCTCCAGGAAACTGGAGTGCCGCAGGGTGGTGTCCTGAGTTGCACACTTTTTATTATAAAAATGAATTCGCTGTGCCTGTGCATGCCATGCACTATGTTTTATTGCACATATGTTGACGATATACAGGTCGGTTTTAAATCGTGCAACCTTTCAATGTGTCAGCAGCAGGTTCAGCTAAGTTTGAACAAGGTGTCTAAATGGGGAGACGACATTGGGCTTAAACTGGCATCTTTTTCTCCAGAAAGAGAGAGGCCTTCATCCCGATCCAGACATTGACCTGCATGTTCAACGTCTGTCTATAAAAACGGAGCATAAATTCCTACGCCTCATTCTAGACACGAAACTTACCTTCATACCACACATCAAGTACATAAAAAACAAGTGCATAAAAACTATGAAAATTCTAAAAGTGTTGTCACGCACTACATGGGAAAGTGACAAGAAGTGTCTGATGAATCTGTATAAGCCTCATACGTACGCGCCTAGATTATGGGTTGTAATCTATCAGTCTGCGACACCAAGCGCCTTGAAGATGCTTGACCATGTCCATCATTTGGGCATTTGTCCTTCTAGGGGTGCTTTTCGCACCAGCCCCAATGGAAAGCCTCTACGTCGAATAGAACGATCTGTCGCTCCTCCTGAGATCTTACATGTCCTTTGTATATTATCTCAAAGTGAATCCAGACAAGAAACGCCCCTCACAACTCCACAATCAATGATTTGTCCAGTTCTGCCCTGTTTGACAACCGTCATTCGTTGAGACAGCCATACTGACTTCGTGTGAGGGGCCTAGCTGAGGAAATGGGTGTGCCACTTCTTGAACACCGTTTGATGGCTCCCGCTGTACATCTGCAGCCGTGGCAGTGGTAGCTTATACACTGCGATGTATCTTTCGTGGAAGTTACGAAGACGCGCCTATTGCACATATCCATACATAGAGTCAACTGCCGATTTTTCGGACGCCCGATTTTCCGGACATGCTCGAAAATTCGGACGATTTCGCGGCACTGTCACCAGCCCCATAGACTTCAATGTATTAGAACGTCCAAAATTTCGGACGCTGAAGCTATTCCGCGTCCGATTTTTCGGGCTTTCTGCCCAAATTGAAGGTTCGAAAGGCATTATTTGAAGTCTCCATTCTGCCGCGTCTAATTATCTCTTAGGTTCGAACCAGCGCTTTCGCCAGTCGATTTGTTTGAGACAGTAGCAGAGTCTGAAAGCCAGCTTTGCCGCAATGCCGAAACGTTATGGGGTGAAGCAGACCAGAAATTCAACGGGGCCGCTATCGCGGCGCCGTGCGGCGATGTT